>NC_045607.1:73528052-73828052 GCF_009762305.2 Zalophus californianus
CAGTGTGTCTTTTTGTCAGCTTTCTATTTACCTCTGCTTCAGTTTCCTCTTATGTAAAGGGAGGGATTTAGAGTAGAATAATTTTCAAGACTTTGATAGTTCTAAATTTATGTATCTAGTTCTCAAAAAAATTAGATAATTTTGCAGCAGAAGTCCCTGGCTTTTCTTAGCTCTTTCCCTGGCAAATCCATTGACATCTATTTTATCCAACATTCACCGATTGCCTGTTTGATCCAGATACTTAGTACTAACTCCTAGAAAGGCAGTGGCAATTAAACATAGGCCTTGTGGTACTATGTCTACGTAAGATTAGTGAAACATACTTCTTCAAAGAGAAGAGATTTAATTTTTTCCCATTTATGTATTGATACTCCTGACATAAAGATACTGATCATTGGTCTTATAACTACTATATAAGGTATCTTGCCTACATGTTTAAAAAAAAGAAAAAAGAAAAGGATGTGGTGTTTCAGATTAAGATCTAGGATCTGGTATTTGCTCCCTAAGGTCAAAGGATATATCCACATTCTTTCACATTTGAACTTGACTAAGTGAAAGCAGTGTGCTATTCAAGAAATAATGATACAGACTTCTGAATGAAACTGAAAAGGGTGATAAATTTAGAGGATAAAAGTGGATTCTATATAACTAGACAGTCAATTAAGCTGGCGCAGCAGGTAACCTAAAAGGGTAAGAAATTGAATCCTTTAATTTCAGAGCTAGGAACCTCTTCAAAGTTAATTACTCTATTTAGTCTCTTCATTTTATGGATGAGAAAACTGATACCCAGAGAGGTTATGTGTCTTGGGCAAGGTCACCCAGCTGGCAAGTGTGAGAACCAGGATTTTGAGTGAGCTCCATCCCTTCCTACCACAGGTACCTTTTTAAAGTAGCTAACTTGGTATTATAGTGAAATGCATATTAGTGTGAGTGTCACATATAAGGCACCAGGAAAAGACATCACAGTATGTGTGCAGGAAGGTAGATGGATAAAAAAGCTACCCTGATGGAAAATCTTGTTTGAAACATCTATGGGGTAGGAGTAGTTTCTCCTACTCATAATCAAGATTGGTTCCTAGGAAAGCATAGAGACCATGTATGAAGCTAAGTGGATGAGTCTTAGAGCTCCTCCCTTATTAACTAATGGGGCAGTGACACCTTGTTAAGATTATTTGATTCTGAATGAGCTAATATAAAAAATAGAAGTTCTATTTCTATTCACTTTCTTTACAGGGGAAGAACTGTTTAGTTATATGAGAGGAAATATATATTGCTGTGGCACAGTAGAACCCCAGAAATTGCTTCCAAGCAGGAAGAGCCCCAATTGACAAGAAGAGTTTGTTCTAGAACCGTGAGTTTGGGTTTGGGAGCATCTTCGACATCATATGTTTTCAGCTTTGTTGCTATACTTGTCATGCATAAAATGTGAGAGCTGAAATATATTTAGATCATACTCTACAGTTGAGGACCAGGAATATAGTGTGTCATACTCCAGAGCACACAGCTTATTACTAGCTATATCTAGATTAAAATTCAGTTAGGTGCTCTGGCAGGCTGAATAATGGTCCCCAAGAATATTCATCTCCCAGTCCTCAGATCATGAGAATATTTTACCTTACCTGGTATAAGGGACTTTGAAGAAGTGATTATGTTAAAGATCTCAAAATGGAGAGATTATCTTGGATTATCCAGGTAAATCCAGTGTAATCACAAGAGTCCTTAGGAGAGGAAGAAAGGAGGATCAGAATTAGCAGCAAGAGATGTGACAATGGAAGCAAGATTAGAGTGATGTAAGGAAGGGGCTGTGAGCCAAGGACTGCAGAGGGGTTCTAGAAGCTGAAAAAGGCAAGAATATGGATTCTCCCCAAAAGCCTCCAGAAGGAATGCATCACTGACAATGCCTTGATTTTAGATTTCTGACCTTCCGAATGTAAGGGAATAAATTTGCATTATTTTAAACCACAGGGCGCCTGGGTAGCTCAGATGGTTAAGCGTCTGCCTTTGGCTCGGGTCATGATCCCAGAGTCCTGGGATTGAGTCCCACATCGGGCTCCCCTCTGCCTTCTCTCTCTCTCTCTCTCTCTCATGAATAAATAAATAAAATCTTAAAAAATAATAAAAAAATAAAATGGTAGTGAAAATTACCTTTCTTAAAAATAAATAAATAAATAAATAAACCACAAAATTTGTGGTAATAGGAAACAAATATAGGGGCTCTTTCTAAAACGTCATGCTATTATCATACTCTATTCCATGGGGCAAATTGCAATATGTTTTTAAATATCTCACTGTCGATCTTCCCAGATGTTCAGATATCCTTAAAGACAGACACAGTATGGTATTAAGCTCTTTATATCCCACACCTTCAGAGCTGAATAAAATTCCATAGATGTTGAATAAATGAGCCATAATGCTGACGCTTATGAAAATACATCTAAACTTCACTCATATGATGGATTTGCCGGTCACTCAACAAATATTTTATTGAAAGCTTTCTATGTATGAGGCACTGTGACAAGTACACATAGTACATGAAAATTTCGGCAGCACACCTTTTTTGTGGAAATTTTAATTGCTGAAATTTTGTTACAAGATGATGAGCTCCACCTCAAGTCAACCCAAAGGAGTATATTGATCTTTATTAACAGTGCATTAGACCATGATTTAAGTTCCAGGAGGACCAAATGCAATGCAAGTGGGACAATTCCTCAAAGGAAGTCCATTTCATGCCTTGGCTGCCCAAATCATACATATCCTGTTTCCTCTATATACACTTTTAAGAATGCTCCTGCCAAACTTAACACAACGATTCCAAATAAAATTGAAATGTTCTTCCTTCTTAGAAGGAAATAACCCAACTCATGAAAATCTTTCCACTCAGACTTAAATTCATCTCTGGGAAATATGCTTAGGTTCATGACCCTGAATGGATGATAATGAAAAATTTAACCATCCCTACATGTGTAAAATATAATGGTAAAGTGAAAAGCAGAAATTTTGCAGTTAAATTTCTTCCATTGGGTAACGGAAAGACGGTAAAAAAAAAACACACTCTTGGGCAGGGATAAAAAGGATTTCTTGATCTTATGTTGGCAAAGACTTCTTAGCTAGTTAGACTGTACCTGGCTCCTCCAGTTGAGAAAAGATTGTCATCCTTGAAAGAAGTACAGCTGAGAATTTTTTTCTGGAGTCTGAACTGCTCTGCTAACCCATACTTTTTGGCAACTGGTGGCCTGGGGATTGTTGTCCAGTTTTTAAATCATAGGTCCCTGCTTGTTACTCACTTAAAAAGGAAATGAATTTGATTTCAGGGGAACACATGCTAGAAATTTTGTTGACTCATGGTCTATGAATTTGACTCAGACCTTATGTGGAGCTTAATCTCCAAGCATCCTAAAGATGTGTATGACTGGAATCCAATCAAACTTGCTTAAATATAAAGGGAATTTACTGGTTCAAACAATTGGGAAGTCCAGGGCAAAACTGGCTCCCTGTAGCTCTAAGAACTCAAAAGATGTAATCACGTTACTTCCTCTTCCTTTATCTCAAACTTTTGTTTTTCTATCCAAGTGTTTTCTCCATATGACAAGAACAGTGGCTGCTAATAGGTCTTAATCTTGCCTTCTCAGGTCTCATCAATCCCCAAAGAGTTTCTTACTCTGTATACAAAACTGAGAAGGATTTCTTGCTGATCCTGATTCCTCTACCCACCCCTGTCAGGGCTAGCAGAGTAGTGTAGTTGAGAAGGACTTCTTGAAAAGTAATTGGCATACTGACAGACAGACAGAGACAGAGAAAGACAGTGATAGAGATATAGAAACAGAGAGAGAGAGAGGAGAGAAAGCAGAGAGAAAAACAGACAATAATCTTTTTCAACTGTTGCCTCTCATATAATTATCAGAACATGCAGATATAAAAATTTTATGAATTCATGACCATATATGCTGAGGATGCATACTGACTGACTGAGGATGCTCTCAAAGGAATTTCGTTTGAGGTGGCCCATGACGATGCTCTATGGTAGGCTGCATGTTTGACATTTTAGTCTCATCAGTTGATTATAGTCTTAGCATATGAAAGATAAGAGTCTTAGTCCCTGTATTGTGACCCTGTCATCCCCATCTGTCCTACGTGTCTCCTCCAACCACATTGGGAAGTAGTACTGCAAAGTGGTTAGGAGCACAGACTCTGGAGCTGAACTAACTGGGCTCAAGTCCTAGCTCCACCATTTACCAATTTTACAACCTTGAGCAAGTTGCATAGCCATCCTTGTGACTCTGTAGAATAGGCATAATACTAGCATCTATGTTTTAGGTTTGTTGTGGGGATTGTCCACAGTAATATATGTAATGGGGCGCTTGGATGGCCCAGCTGGCTGAACATCCAACTCTTGGTTTTGGCTCAGGTCACAATCTAGTGGGGGCTCGTGAGATCGAGCCCCACATCGGGCTATGCGCTCAGTGTGCAGTCTGCTTAGGATTTTCTCCCTCTCCCTCTGCCCCTCCCCCTGCTTGTGCTCTCTCTTTCTCTCAAATAAATAATAATAATAATAATAATGATATGTAAAGCTAGAAGTTCCTAGCCCATGTATATAAGAGTCATATAAATGATGTAAATAATATTCTACTTTAGATATTTTTTCACATCATTTGTATTCAAAAACAATATTTCAAAACATACCTAAACTCTAGGCAAAACTATCAAAATGTATTGGAGATAAAAATAAATCAGTAAGTGGATATAAAAAGCAAGTTTGAAGATAGGCTCTTATACATTAAGGGTTGTCTAGCACAACCTTTGTTCAAGTGGTAAATAGTGATGCTTCTGAAATCTAACAAGGTGATATAAATGAAAGTTCTTAGGACAGCACTTTATATTATTGAATACTTGAGGAATAAAAGATAAACTTGAATATGTTCCTAAAGCAATCTTACCTGAGGTAACTCACAAACATAGCCTGGGGGGCACTTAAAAGATGCATTAAGGCTTATAACTAGACAACTATACTACACGGCTGTACGAGCTGCTGTCCAACTAGACAACAGTGACTCCAGAATTTGCTTAATGGATTATGTAATTAGATCTTCTTACATTCTTTTTAACTCTACCGAGCATACACAAAATTAGCCATTTGTTGCAATGATGACTTTTTAAAATTGCATTCATAATAAGTGAGGGATATTTATTAAAAATTTGGTCTGATTCCTGCACACTGAAGTTTTGTAACCTATTCATAGTGCTCTTAGGCAACTGAATTAGATAATTTTAATAAAATATTATAGTATGTATCATTAATAGGCTATTAGTAAGCTATTTTATTAACAATTTTTTATTATTAGGAGTAATAAAAACGTGGTGTATTATTACCGAGTCACAATAGTGCTTCTTACTGTAGCCGTTTGGAAAATGTATATGTGTGCATGTGTAGTTGGCTGTAGTTTTCAAAAGCGAAAACGAACATTAACAAAATGCAGATAACCAGAATATCCTGTCATGTGAGCTAATTTTCTTTAATTTGGTTGGAACTCTCTTACCCAGAACAGAAAGAATTTTAATATACTGTTTGACCGAAAGCTAAAGATTAGCTGGTCACATCTCTCTTCCACAGACTGGAGGCCTGACATTCAATTTCTCAATTACATTAGATGCTACACCAAAACTGTCTCCATAACTATTCATACAGCTCTAATAGTCTTCATCTTCTGAGATATAAACAAAATGCCTCTCATTCTAATTCTACTCACACATAATCAGTCACTGGGTTAGTGAGAGTGGGTCAGGAGCATCCTGCATTTCTTCAGACTAGATTTTGTTGTTCCATTAGCCCTGCAAAATACAAGATATTCAAAATATCTGATTTGACTTGCTGCAGTAACCACAGATCCTGCTTCAGCTCAAGTAGTATGATTCATCTGCATACATATATTTGTTTAGGTGTGCTTAGAGGGAAGGTATAGGGAATGGTTATTGACTGCTTTCTCATTCCAAATACAACCAGAGATTGTCAGATAACTTGGTCAAGGGTACTGCCTCTCAAACTTCAATGTGTGCACAAATCACCTTTCAGTTATTATGCGGTAAATTCTGATTTACTCAATCTGGAGTAGGGCCTAACAATTTACATTTATAACAAGCTCTAACAAGCTCTAACAAGCTCTCCAAAGATGGTAATGCTGCTGACCATTGGTTCACATTTTGGATAGTAAGGTTCAAAGAAACTTCATCCAACCACGGTGTGTATACCAGAGATAAAGTGTCTAGTCGGCCTCTATACAGCAGCAGATCCAAGAGTAATGGATCTGATGGTATCAGTACATTGAAATATTCATAAATCTTTATTAATGCTAACTATCAGCAATAGCAATATAATTAGCTATTGGTAGATCCTGAGTCCTGCAGAAGAGGAAAAACAAATCATCATAAAGAATAGATTTTGGGGCGCCTGGGTGGCTCAGATAGTTAAGCGTCTGCCTTCGGCTCAGGTCATGATCCCAGGGTCCTGGGATCGAGTCCCGCATCGGGCTCCCTGCTAAGCGGGGAGCCTGCTTCTCCCTCTGCCTCTGCCTCTCTCTTTCTCTTTTTCTCTCTCTCTCTCTGACTTTCATGAATAAATAAATAAAACATTTAAAAAAAAAAAGAATAGATTTTGTGTTGCTTCTCTGACAGAAACCGTAAGACTAATCAATGATTTTGGTGAGAGAGTAAGTCACACAATTAAAAATTATACCCATTGAGACCAGGAGAAGATGGGGATGTCAGGCTGAGTAACCTTTGAATGTTGTCATTAGGACTCCAGGACAAATTATTTTAAGGAAGGAGCTCGTAGTAACTATCCAAATTCCATCCTGTGATGGACACCTGGAAATGCTGAGCAGCTTCTATATTTAAATGGTGAGGATGCCTGCATTAATGGATAGACACACAGCCATTATTACTAATCTGGATTGTTTAAAATCAAGATGTATACTTTCAATATTTTTTGATATTGAAAATCTTTGATAAAGAGCAACCCTTTCTTAATGGAAGTTCCAAGAAATGGAAATCTCATCCTTCGTTGTCTGATCAATTTACATTCAGCAATTTCTTTTTCGCCAAAGATCTCCTGTGTAATTTTTTGGGCAGAAATGTGTTTCATTGCTATTTGCATAGAATATAAATATTTGTTTTTTTACATTTGTATCAAAATGAAATAAAGCAAATTCAATAAATGTTTGTTGCACAGAATTAAAACACACATACATATTCTATCTATATGTGCATACATATTGGCTGAATGTTCCATTTAGTTATTGTTTATCTTAGTCAAATTTCTACATTGGCTGCATTAATTACTAAATGCAAAACACTGTTTCTTTTGCAAATAAAGGCTTAATGATCAGATTTTAAGAGTATAATTAAATTCATATGTTCCTGATAAAAAAATTAAAACCAAGGTGTGTTCCATTTTTGGCATGAGCAGTATATATATAAATAATTGCCTTAGAACTCCCCAGCCTTTATCTGACTTGAAAGATCACTTGTTTCCTATTTTTAAAGATGTATTTATTTTTAATATTTCTTTTTCCCAAGTATATGTACGTTATTGAGTCATATTAAAGATTAAAATAAATAAAAAATATATAGAAAATATAGAAAGAATTTTCCATATTCTAAAATGTTAGTGATAGATATTTGTTAACAGTTTAGTGATATAGTTCATCAATGCATTATTTTTGTAATTATTAAAGAGCAATTTTAAAAATTATTTTAATTTATCTTGAGAACTTTGATAGTTCCTGGGATAAGATAAAAAGATGGGGGGGCAGTAAAGGAAGCCTATACAGCTAGGGATTGTAGGTCTTGAGGACTGGCCAAGCAATGAGTTCTCTGAGTTGCCTTTCTTTTTTTTTTTAAACTTTATATATGCCAGCCTGGCTGTTTAGAGGGGCTTGCAATCAGGAAATATCAACAAGCACAAATAGAAAGTCCCATGAAAACCCTGCCTCCACTAGCCAAAAAAGTAAAATAAAATAAAATAAAATAAAAAAGGGAAAAAGAGCAGCAGGAAGACCAAAACATTTTGACCATACTTGCCCCATTCCAGGTGAACAATATGAAAAATGCCATGCCTTTTCACCTCCCATCAGACACTAAGCCACCGGAGACTATAGGCAGAACTCTGCCCACCATCCCATCTCTGCAATAGCAAAGTCCCTTCCCCATGGGACACTGCATCTTTGGAGACTGTGGGCAGAGTCTGGCTTACCATAATGAGGCAGAGGTGCCCCTTCCCCTCTAAACTAAACAGTAGAGAGAGGACCATGGAGAGAGAAAGGGATTTTAAAAATGGATTTTCCAAATGTCTGTATGGAATTTTGGGCAGAACTCTGAGCAACCCCATGTGTGAATGCAACCAGAAATAACATAGCAAAGGTTTGATAACTGAATTCTAGTATGGATTACTTTCTAGGTTTCAGTATGGGTATCATATGAGCAGGACACACTAGAATAGCACTGCAAAGGCTTAGGAAACTAAACTGACATTTGAGCCACAACCCACAAAAGTGACTACGATGTGTGTTCTAGATTTAAGTAAATTGACTGCCTGATAAAATATAATATTTAAATGAGAGATTCTTATACTTAAAATCTCCAGGATGCAATTCAAAATTACTCTTCATATCAACTACCAGGAAAATATCAACTCAAATGAGAAAATATCAACTCAAATCAGACTCCAACACCAAATAAATGCAAATACTATAATAATCAAATCAGGATTTTAAAGTAGCTACAATAAAATTGCTCTAACAAGTGATTTCAAACACAAAGGAAGGAAACAGAACATGTAAGGAAGAAGCAAATGGGAATGTCAAAACTGAAAAATACAATAACCAAAAAAGAAAAAAGGAAACCTCACTGGATGAATTTAATAACAGAATCAAGATGATAGAGGAAAGAATCAATAAACTTGATAATAGAGTTAAACTTGAACAGAGATCAATCCCTGTTCAGAGAAAAAACAGATTTAAGAAGTTGAACAGAATGTGAGAGACCTCTAGGACAATAACATCTAACATGTTACCTGAGTTCTAGAAGGAGAAGAGAAAAGTGCAGTTCTGAAAAAAACATTTGAAGAAGCAATGGCTGAAAGCTTTCCATATTTGGTAAAAGACGAAACCTACACGTTCCAGAAGTGAGTGAATTCTAAACAGAAGAAATCCATATTCAGACACATCATAATCACATTTATGAGGATTTATGAAATTTATAAAAACTGAAGACAAAGAAAAAGTTTTAGAACCAGTCATGAGATTTTTCACTAGAAACCATGGAGACCAGAGAAAAGTGGCATAGCATTTTCAAGTGCTGAGAAAAATAGTGCTCAACCCAGAATTCAACTTTTGGCAAAAATACTCTTCATGAGTGATCATGAAATAAAGACATTCTCAGATGAGGTGAAACTAAGAGAATTTATCAACTCTTCTAAAAGAATAGCTAAAGGAAATTATTCAGGCAGAAAGAAAATAATCATGGGAGATAATTTAGAACATCAGAATGAAGAAAGAACAATGGAAAGGGGAGATAGATGGGTAAATGGACTAGTCTCAAATATTTTAAGTCACTTTTATAGATGAAAGCAAAAATTGGAAATTGTCTAAAGTGGCTCTCAATATATGCAGAGGTAGTATTTACTACAACTATGTCATAAAAGGGAAGGTAAAGGAAACTAAAAGGTGTTAAGTACTCTACATTCTACTCAAACTGGTAAAATATTACACTCATTGCAAACCCTATTAGAATCCTAGCTGGCTTCTTTATAGAAATTGACAAGCTGATCCTAAAATCCATATGCAATTAGAATGTAACCAGAAGAGCAAAAGCAATCTTGAAAAATAACAATGTTGGAAGACTCATATTTTTTGGCTTCAATATTTACTGCAAAGCTATACTAATCAAGACAGTGTGGTACTGGCATAATAAGAAACATATAGATCAATGGAGCAGAACTGAGATTCCAGAAAAAATCCATTTGTCTATGGTCAACTGATGTTCAAGAAGGAAGCCACAATAATTCAAAAGGGATAAAATCTTTTCTTTTTTTTTTTTTTTAAAGATTTTATTTATTTATTTTTGAGAGAGAGAATGAGAGATAGAGAGCACGAGAGGGAAGAGGGTCAGAGGGAGAAGCAGACTCCCTGCCGAGCAGGGAGCCCAATGCGGGACTTGATCCCGGGACTCCAGGATCATGACCTGAGCCGAAGGCAGTCGCTTAACCAACTGAGCCACCCAGGCGCCCCAGGGATAAAATCTTTTCAACAAATGGTGCTGGGACAATTAGGTAGCCATGTGCAAAAGAGTTAAACTGGATCTTGGAATTTTATCTCACACCAAAAATAAAAATTCCTTCAAAATGGATCAAAAACCTAAACACAAAAGCTAAAATTATAAAACTCTTGGAAGAAAAATCAGACTGATTATGCATTACCTCAGATAGTTAGATAGGACACCAAAAGCATGGGTAACAAAAGAAAAAGTAGACAATTTGCACTTTATCAAAATTAAAAATTTCTTTGCTTCAAAGAACACTACTGAGAAAGTGAAAGGACACTTTACAAAATGCGAGATGATATTTGCAAATCATATCTCTGATAAGTAAATTGTATCTGTAATATATAAAGAAATCTTACAACTCAATAATTAAAAGGCAAACATTACAACTAAACATGGGCAAGGGATCTAAATAAACATTTCTCCAAAGAACATATACAAATGGTTAACAAGTTACTACTTCACACCCCGTAGGATGGCTATAGAAAATAATGAAAATAATAATAATAATAATTAATAATAATGAGGAGGACGAGAGTGAGCAAGAGGAAGCGCAAAGGTGAAAGAGGGAGAACGAGAAGTAGTGTTGGCTCAGATGTAATTTGAACCCTCCTGCTGGCGGAAGTGTAAAATGGTTTAGCCACTGAGGCAGTTAGGCAGATCCTCAAAAAGTTAAATGTAAAATTACCATATGACCCCACAATTCCAACTACTAGGTATGTATATATATACTCAAGACAATTCAGAACAGGTTCTCAAACAGGTGCATGAATATACCACAATTTGTTTATTCATTCACTTCATAGTGAAGGCTCTACCTCCAAATGTAGTTACACTAGAGGTTAGAGCTTCAACATGTAAATTTGGGGGGGGGGCATAGTTCAATCCATAACGGTTATTATTATCGTTGTTAAATGCCCATGTCTGGAAGGCCCATTCCCAGGCCCAATCCCTTGAGTGTCTTCTGAGAGCACAGCCTA
Source organism: Zalophus californianus (assembly GCF_009762305.2). Lineage (NCBI taxonomy): Eukaryota > Metazoa > Chordata > Mammalia > Carnivora > Otariidae > Zalophus > Zalophus californianus. The sequence goes on from NC_045607.1 coordinate 73,539,344, forward strand.
GCATAGGGCTATAGACATGAGAGGCCGTGAGTCTCTGACTGCCAAGGTGGAAAGGGTGGGCGGAGAGAAGGATCCTTCAGTGAGAGCTGGGGGACCATCACTCAGGCATCTGGAAACCGTCACCAGAAACTTGCCTTTCAGGAAAATCTCAACATGGATCCCTTGAAATGATGAAGAATCCAGGGTCCTGAAGTAAAATCTATGGCCACAGCACTGCCTTTAGGAATTAAAACAGGCTCTGCCTCAAGAACACACTAACTGCTAATTATCAGATGCTGAGTACGGAGCAGTGAACAAATAGACATGTTCTTTGTCATCAAGAAGACAGATGATTAAGCCAAATGTCCCAACACAGGACAAAAAGTCCTCTGAATTATATAGTATTTGTCCATCTGCATCTGGCTTATTTCACTTACAAAATGTTTTCAGTGTTCATACATGTGTCGCATATTGCCAGACTTCATTCCTTTTTAGGGCTGACTAATATCGCATCGTATGTATAGGCCACATTTGTTGATCCATTCATCTATCATTGGGTGGTTTCCAGCTTTTGGCTGTTGTGAATAATGCTACAATGGACACGGGTGCTCAGTAATTGAATCCTTGCTTTAATTTATTCTGAGCATATATGGGTCACAGCGTATTTCTCTGTTTAGGTTTGTGAGGAACCACCAAACTGGTTTCCACAGTGGTTGTACCATTCTGCCCAATGTATGTGGGTTCCAATTTCTCCACTTCTGTGCCAGCACTTATGTTCTGTTGTTGTTGTTGTTACCATCCTAATGGGTATGAAGCAGTATCTCATTGTGGTTTGATTTGCATTCTCCTAATTGCTGATGAGGTTGAGCATCTTTTCATGTGCTTGTAAGTCATTTCTGTATCTTCTTTGGATAAATGTCTATTCAAGTCCCTTGCCTGTTTTGAAATTGGGTTTGGAATTCTACTGATGAGTTTTAGGAGCATTAAAGGAAATATATTCTGAACATGAAACCCTTGTCAGATATGTGATTTGCAGATATTTTTGCATTCTCTGGGCTGCTTTGCCACTCTGTTAGTGTCCTTTGATGCACAAAAGTTTTAAAATGTTATGAAGTTCAACTTATCTTTTTTCATTGTTGTTGCCTGTGCTTTTGGTGTCATGTCTAAAAAATTATTGTCAAATCCAATGTCACAAAATCTTTCTGCTATTCTTTCCTCTGAGTTTTACAAATTTAGCTCTTAAGTTTAGGTCTTTGATCCATTTTGAGTTAATTTTTGGATATGGCACAATGTAAGGATCCAGCTTCATTTTTGCACAGGGATGCCCAGTTTTTCCAACACTATTTGTTGAAAATATCTTCCTCCCACTGAATGGAATTTGTACTTTGTAAAAATCAATCAGCCATATATGTATGGCTTTATTTCTGGACTCTGAATTCTATTCCATTGTTCTATATGTTCATCTTTATGCCAGCACCACATTGTTTTGATGACTGTAGTTTGTGGTAAATTTTGAAATCAGAAAAGTATGTGTCCTCTGATTTTGTTCTTCTTTTTCAAGATTGTTTTGTCTGATTGGGCCCCTTAGCATTGCATATAAATTTGGGGATAGGATTTTCATTTCTGGAAAAAAATAAAAAGCTATTGTAATTTTGAAAGGGATTGCATTGAATATGTAGATTACTTTGGGTAGTATTGACATTTAAACAATGTTAAATTTTCCTGTCCATGAAATGAGATGTTTTTCCATTTATTTAGGTTTTCTATTTCTCTGGATTTCCTTAAGTTTCTAGATTATGTATTTTTATGTTCTGTAGTTTCCAGAATATAAGTTTTTCATCAATTTGGTTAAATTTATTTCTAGGTATTTTCTCTTTCTAGATGCTATCAGAGAGGGAAATACTTTTGTATTTCCTTTTCAGATTGTTCACTTTTATGTGTTTAGAAAAGCACTTATAGGGAATGCTAGCATCAAAAATCAAGTTCCATTTATTCTGTAATTTTAAAATAAAAACAAAAATTCAACTAAGGCAAAAATTGAAGATTTTTTCCTTTAACTCAGTTCTAAAACTTTTTCAAGTCATCATTTCTTGCCCCTGGTTTAAACTCTCTCAGAATGACTGATAGTGGGTTATCAACACTCTGTAAAAGAGTATGGTTACAACTTACATCACAGATAAAATCATCACACAATATCTGACATCATCAGAACACTCCAAAATTCTGTTAGAGCTGTGTGATCAGAAGTCTAAATCTTTCTCAAAATTTCTTCTCGATCATTAGGTCTGTATGAGTTTCCTAAAGCCTATAAATTCTCAGATCCCATATGATATTCTGTAAAACACCCATTCAAGTAAGAATTTACATAATTCCTTAAGTTTAAGCATGAATTTATAGGCAAAAAATAGTGTACCCTAAAAAAATCTGTTTAAGTGTAAACTTTTAAATAATGTTAATTTTCATTAATGAACAAATAACCATAGATTCCTTTTCTTCCATGGCACCTTAATACACATAAATATTTTGCATCCTTTTATCTTATTTGACTATTAAAATCAAGATTCTGTTTTCCAAAAGTGTCAAATTTAAATAAAATTCATATAGAAATTTGTTTTAATAAGCTTTATTTCTACTTGGCTGAGTAGTAAAATCTAATTCCCCCTGATGTTTAATGTATTATTTATTTCTCTGATTAAATTTATTTATAAAATAAATATGTCATTCCTTTTTTTTCTTCATGGAAATATTACTGTAGTAATAACTTATGTTAAATGTCTATTCTTTATTATTAATATGATGATCTTTATAATATATTCTCCAAACAGGAAAATTTCTCTAAGAATGAAAAAGGGTGCTAAGAATTTTACCAAAAGATAAACGGGGGCTATCTTTAGAAACTGAGACATACAGTAATCCTTAGTAAGTAAAGGACTAAATATCATAAGTGGTAGAATCAGTATTTGTGTTTTTTTAATTTTATTTTATTATGTTATGTTAATCACCATATATTACATCATTAGTTTTTGATGTAGTGTTCCATGATTCATTGTTTGCATATAACACCCAGTGCTCCATGCAGAACGTGCCCTCTTTAATACCCATCACCAGGCTAACCCATCCCCCCTTCCCCCTCCCCTCTAGAACCCACAGTTTGTTTCTCAGAGTCCATCGTCTCTCATGGTTCATCTCCCCCTCCAATTTCCCCCCTTCATTTTTCCCTTCCTACTATCTTTTTATTTTTTTTTAACATATATTGCATTATTTGTTTCAGAGGTACAGATCTGTGATTTAACAGTCTTACACAATTCACAGCACTCACCATAGCACATACCCTCCCCAATGTCCATCACCCAGCCACACCATCCCTCCCACCCCCTACCACTCCAGCAACCCTATTTGTTTCCTGAGGTTAAGAATTCCTCTTATCGGTGAGGTCATATGATACATGTCTTTCTCTGACTTATTTCACTCAGCATAATACCCTCCAGTTCCATCCACATCATTGCAAATGGCAAGATCTCATTCCTTTTGATGGCTGCATAATATTCCATTGTATATATATATACCACATCTTCTTATCCATTCATCTGTCGATGGACATCTTGGCTCTTTCCACAGTTTGGCTATTGTGGACATTGCTGCTATAAACATCGGGGTGCACGTACCCCTTCGGACCCCTACATTTGTATCTTTGGGGTAAATACCCAGTAGTGCAATTGCTGGGTCATAGGGTAGCTCTATTTTCAACTGTTTGAGGAATCTCCATACTGTTTTCCATGGTGGTTGCACCAGCTTCCATTCCCACCAACAGTGTAGGAGGGTTCCCCTTTCTCCACATCCCCGCCAACATCTGTCGTTTCCTGACTTGTTAATTTTAGCCATTCTGACTGGCGTGAGGTGGTATCTCATTGAGGTTTTGATTTGGATTTCCCTGATGCTGAGCGATGTTGAGCACTTTTTCATGTGTCTGTTGGCCATTTGGAAGTCTTCTTTGCAGAAATGTCTGTTCATGTCTTCTGCCCATTTCTTGATTGGATTATTTGTTCGCTGGGTGTTGAGTTGGTAAGTTCTTTATAGATTTTGGATACTAGCCCTTTATCTGATATGTCATTTGCAAATATCTTCAACCATTCTGTCGGTTGTCTTTTGGTTTTGTGGACTGTTTCTTTTGCTGTGCAAAAGCTTTTTATCTTGATGAAGTCCAAATAGTTCACTTTTGCCCTTGCTTCCGTTGCCTTTGGCGATGTTTCTAGGAAGAAGTTCCTGCAGCTGAGGTCAAAGAGGTTGCGGCCTGTGTTCTCCCTTAGGATTTTGATGGATTTCTGTCTCACGTTGAGGTCTTTTATCCATTTTGCATCCATTTTTGTGTGTGGTGTAAGGAAATGGTCCATTTTCATTCTTCTGCATGGGACTGTCCAATTTTCCCGACACCATTTGTTGAAGAGACTGTCTTTTTTCCACTGGACATTCTTTCCTGCTTTGTCAAAGATTAGCTGACCATAGAGTTGAGGGTCCATTTCTGGGCTCTCTATTGTGTTCCATTGATCTATGTGTCTGTTTTTGTACCAGTACCATACTGTCCTGATGACGACAGCTTTGTAATAGAGCTTGAAGTCTGGAATTGTGATGCCACCAGCTTTGCTTTTCTTTTTCAACATTCCTCTGGCTATTTGGGGTCTTTTCTGGTTCCATACAAATTTTAGGATTATTTTTTCTATTTCTCTGAAAAAAGTTGATGGTATTTTGGTAAGGATTGCATTAAATATGTAGAATGCTCAATATTTGGTTTTTGCTTACCTCTTTATCTTACCTCTCAAACAAAAACATCATAGTAGGAACCAATTGATATGATCTCCATGGGTTTACTCATTCTACTCTTTGTAGCACCTAGTAGTGTCTAGATACATTTTCCCAGCTTCTCTTTGCAGGAAAAAACACATTAACATAAATGAATTGTTTTCATATGGAATTATGATGTTTAATATTCCCATTTCAACTTTTAGATAATTAGGAAATGAAGAATTTTAAAGAAAATTCTATTGTGTCTGGGATTTTATTGACCAACCACTCAAATGATAAAACATATAAGTCATAATTATTCTTTAACTGTCAAAAGGAATTATTTATTCATCAGTGTGGGTGACAATAATTGAGTTCTCAAAATAGCCCTGCTTAAGAAGCCAGAGTAAATTCTTTATTGAAAATTGTGGAAAATGACTGAACATTGCCATCCTGTTTCTCCAATTCCCATGCTTAAGTAATTTAAACATTAAAGGGGCCTTAAAAATAACAGTGGTTAACAGTATTACTTTCTCTCCAGAGTATGCACTAGATTTGAGATAGCAAACAACCTTGGGAATGTTGTACTGGGTTTCTTTGATACCAGTTTGGCACAATAAAAGTGTTATCCATGGAATGTTGAATAAGATACTTCCTCATAATAGTGTATCTTTAGATCCCTCATAAATTTCTATTTCCAAGAGATGCTGGAAACAAAACAATGTGTTAGCAATTCAACTTCTATTTATGTATTTCTTAGATTTTCAAAATGGCATCCTTCACTAGCTAGCCTCAGGATACAATTGTAATAAGTAAAGTATACAATAAATTAAAATGCTCAAAAAACAGCTTAGAGCAATATTACAACAGCATGACAAGAATCATTAAAAAAGTGAATATCCATTACTTCTTGCCGCATCACTGCATATGACAATCTGGGAACATTTTTTGCACGATTTTGTATAAAGTCAACATACAGAGAACTTATCAAACAATTTCTAGCTGGCGCTCAATAAGTGCATGTTGAATTAATGAATAAATATGTAAATAAATAATGCTTAAACATTTAAGGACAAGAATGGGAGGGGAAATGTTTTATATTGTGTATTACATGCCCTAAGGAAACTGAAACCCTAGTTTTCTAAGGGATGGAAATAGTGATTTGTGTCAGTACAGTGCATATTTTATTTCAGTTACATTTCAATAAATCAGGAATACATACTAATTCTGTTACTGATTAGAGTATTAAGTGATATATGTTATTTAAAGGAAAAATAACAGCAGGAAAAATGATCTATTTGTAGCATTTTATAGTATTAATCACACTTATCTTGGATATAAGAAACAATATTATGAAACAAGGCAAGATTTTTTTAAAGATTTTATTTATTTACTTGAAAGAGAGAGAGAGAGACAGAGACAGAACACAAGCAGGGGGAGTGGCAGAAGGAGAAGCAGACACCTTGCAGAGCCCCAGCAAGGGGCTCAATCCCTGGACTCCGGGATCATGACCTGAGCTGAAGGCAGACGCTTAACTGATTGAGTCACCCAGGTGCCCCGACAAGATTTTTTTTTTTAAATGAAGAAAGAATAAAATATATCACAAAAGAGAAAGAATGAAAAGCAAAGAGATTAATTTTGTATAGGCCAACTTTAACTGAACAACCCATTTAAAATGTCTATATTTTAGACAGTGAACATAATACATTTTTATGTTTTTTAAAGATTTTATTTATTTGTCAGAAAGACAGCAAGAGAGGGAACACAAGTAGGGGGAGTGGGAGAGGGAGAAGCAGGCTCCCCACTGAACAAGGAGCCCAATGCAGGACTCAATCCCAGTACCCTGGAATCATGACCTGAGCCAAAGGCAGACACTTAACCAACTGAGCCACTCAGGCAACCCCATAATACATTTTTAAACTAATGTATACATAATAGATTATTTTGAGTCTAGATAATGGCCCAGCACTCCTTTCACATAATTAAGATGCTATCTCCAGATCTGTGCTCAAACTCTCTTCCATAGCTTATATGCACTAGAATACTTACACTGCCCCTTTGAAACATTCTTCTATCCATCACACTAAAAATTATTTTTCCATTGTCTAATCCACTAGACTACAAGCTTAATGAGCCCAGTTTTACCACTATATCATACTGAGTAGTATTTGGGTTCAATACAGATTGATTGTATAAATATTTAGCTTACTATGGGGTTTGGAGACCCTGGAGCTCCTGCATCTTACAGTGTAATAACCTTGAACACTCTTCTTAGTGCAAAATGTCAGGAACATCCAAAGAGGGGATCACCACCAAGGTGGGAGAAGAGAAAAAAAAGCACTTGAAAGAAGTTACAGAGCAAGATGGTAGACTCAAAATTTAGGAAACTTTAAATTTAAGACTAGTTGAAAGGGAAGATACAGTTTCTTCTTCCTGCAGCCTATAAAAAATAGATAACCGAAGGAGGGAAAGAAGAAGCAAAACATTGTGAAAGGTGAACTTCAGAAAAATCAAGTTTATTCAAGAAAACTGTCTGGATTATTGCGAAATGCATTACTGACCTACTTTCTCTAACCCAGCTATTACAAAGCTGGTGTGAGTCCATTACTGGCACCCCTACATCTCCAAATGTTGTCATGGCTGTCCCTGATGCCTCCAAGGTCTTCACTGGCTCAGTGGTAGAATCAGCACTGGATATGTCTGAAAAGTGGAAAGGTCTCCCAGAACTATAGAACCACGTGAATGATAGCATTTGGAGAATAAAGTGTAAGGGGGTGTATCCTTAGTTCGCAGCACAAAGTATCATAGTCCATTATGCCAAATTCCAAGAAAGCATACGACTAACAGAGGGATTAAAATACTGACCATAAATGTTCTACAAACTGAGTTATTCTTCACTTGCATTTTCAGTCCTCTAAGTATAAAATGATCTGTTTTTTCCTGAAACTTTGATAAATATTAGACCCAGCATGCAGCTTAAGTCATATTTGCTTTGGTGAAACTTAAGATATCTTAATTCAATGTGGGTCTTTGAATTCAATTTGAGGTTTTGGACTCCTGAAGAAGAGGAAAGATTTGTGAGCTTTGAACAGCCTTTGTTAAGGAGAGCTGCTTTCAGACAGAACTCTTCAAGGGAGATTTTACAGGTTTCTCACTAAAGCTTCTATTTTATATGACTTAATTAGGTTGTATTTTATATCTGATTTTAGTAAGAAAAAAACACAAAATTTTGGCTTGCAATATTTTATCATGATTAATCCTGTTCAGCACAAGGACTATTGGAATGGTTTGTACTTTTAAACATTTAACATTATCCTTAATTTTTGAAATGTGACCATGCCCCCCCAAATGATTAAATACCATAAATTGAGTAATTTGGAAAAGGCAACTGAAATAGATTATATGTTCAAAAATGTATTGTAAAATGTTCAAAATAGTTACTTGCAATTTCTATTCACCTGTATAAAGAATACATCCATTTTCATAAGTAGAAGCACATATCTTGACATATCTTGGTGTTCATATTTCAGGAAAACACAGAGAAACACACTTGAGCTCTTTTTATTCTTCTATTGGTCTAATTTCCACGCCTCTAAAGTACCTTTCAAATTGTTACCTGTGGATTTATAAAGTGGTAAACATTCAACCATAAAAGATTGAATTGAAAAAGCTGTTTTAGCAGATGCTAGCAGTGCCCTGTCATAACCCTCGGCCCTCGCTCGCTAGGATACGTCAAATGCTTCCTTCTATCATCTGTGACTCTCTACCAGAGTGATTTCTCTGTGTACAGGAGCATGCTCTGCTCACTCGTGGGTCATATTGAGAGTGCTGGGAGGCAGGATAGATGGTTCACTCCTGAGGTAGGAGTTTGTCAAATAAATACACCATCTTCCTTACTGTTTAGTTGAGATTTCTCTGAGAAATGTTCTATGCTATCTCCCAGAAGGACCCCCCTCAGGAATGCACCTGTTGACCATCTGTTTATTAACTCCAAATAGGCTTTTTTTCTCCATTTTACTATCCCACCTCTCTACTGGTGCTTCCTGGAATCAATTCCCAAATAAACATTTTGTTCTCACATGTTTCCTTGTATCAAAGTTTGCTTCTGGGGAGGAACCACAGCTCTTAAGAAAATGTGACCTCAAAAAGTAAAGAACCTGGCGAACACAGATAAATGTAGAAAGGAATAACCAAAAGGAAATGGTCAGATTGAAATATAGCACAAATGAAAGAGTAGGGAAAGAAAATAGAAGAGAAAACAATAAACATAAGAAGAGAAAAAAGTACTATAAAGGCAAACAGAATGATAGACTTAAAAAAAAAGCAAAAGAGAGAGTAAAAGCTAGAAATTAAAAAAAAAAAGGAAGAAGAAGAAAGAAAAAACAGAAAAACATGTTAGTCACTAATTCATTCCACCTATCATTTTCTTAGCTTGTTATCCTGGCCAGCAAACTGGGTGATCCAGCTTCTACAGTTCCTAAGAGGCTGAGAGAGAAGGTAAGAATAGCTCGTGTTTATGGTAGTCTTTGGGGAGCCTAAGAACAAACATCAAGTATGAAAGGGAACACAAGCATCAAACCAGAAATGTGTGTTTAATATATAGTTCAAAGAAAGAAGTAATAATGAGGAGTCAGTGCACAAAGAGCTAAGGAAGACAAACATAAGGGACATTACATCAGCATAACTGCATGAACAGGATAGTCTAAGTGAATCCCAGAACCGGTTAAAGAGCCGCACTTGGTTTTAACTCCCTTGGGAAAGAACTGTGTCCCTTTTTTCTCCAAGACAGTAGACATTTATTTTCCTTACTCTTGGGTAGTTAAGAGTGGAATTTCAGACTCTTAGGGCAAGTAGATGTTTCCCTTTATAAGCAACTACCAATGAGTTTTCCAAAATGGTTATACTATTTTACACTCCAACCAGCAATGTCTGAGAGTTCTAGTTGCTCCACATCTGTACCAACATTTGGTGTTGTCAGTCTTTTAATTTTAGTTATGGTAGTGGGTGTAAAGTGATATTTCGCAGTATAAATGTTAAAGATAACATTTGCATGTTAACATTTTCATGTGTTTGTGAACTACTTATATATCTTCTTTTATGAAGTGTTTATTCAAAATTTTCCTTCTTCTTTACTGTTTTCCTCTTCCCTTTGGCAAGGAGACTTGAGCTCTGTGATAATGAAACAAATCTTTTTCAGTATATACCCCAAGAAATGTTATTTTCAAAGGTAATCACAATGTGCAAAAAGTGAGTTTTTCATTTAAGTTGATGTGAAACAATTTTCAATGCAAAATAGGTTTGTTGCAAATGCATAGTGTATTTAAAGTTTTTAAAGATGGTATAATATATGTATTGTTACTATCAGAAAAATAAATTTTTGCATAATTTCTAGATTCCCAGGGGCCTAATCCAAATAGTAGCTTTCATTTCTCAAATCTGACAAGATAAACAAGACTTAATTGTTATTACTTATCTATTTCTCAAATTTAACAGAGAGCTCCATTATCCATCCTCAAGTGCCTGAGGGTTTCTTAACCTGTGTTGTTTCTTATTTTATTTAATAAAGAACAAACAAGCTACCTCTTTACCATACTATCAGCATAAAAAAAGTACTTTAGCTATATTATTTAAATTGTATGGTCCTTAAACATTAGATATTGTGGGAATATGGGGATGAGAACTATTATATAAAGTATACTCCAAATAGAGTGTAATGTCAGCTTTACATAAAGTTACAATTTTTTAACAGCTTCCCCAAAACATACCAGAATATAAAAATCTCATAAATCTCATCACATTCTAACCAACACTGAATTGATAAAAGATCAAATCTAAAATCATAGGATTTTGGAGATCAATTGGACTCAATTCTTTAGCACCAGGGGCACCTGGGTGACTTTGTTGGTTAAGCATCTGACTTCAGCTCAGGTCATAATCTCAGGGTCCTGGGATCAAGCCCTGTGTTGGACTCCATGCTCAGGGGAGAGTCTGCTTCTCGCTCTCCCTCTCTGCCCTTCCCCACTCGTGCTCGTGCTCTCTCTCTCTCTCTCTCTCTCTGCCCCTCCCCACTCATGCTCGTGCTCTCTCTCTCTCAAATAAATAAATAAAATCTTAAAAAAAAAAGAAAGAGAATTCTTTAGCACCTTATGCCTCAAATATTTGACACTTGTATACCAAAAGACTTGGAAGAGACATGAACCAATACATTTAAATAAATAAATATATATATATATATATATATTTAAAGATTTTATTTATTTATCTGACAGAGAGAGACACAGAGAGAGAGGGAACACAAGCAGGGGGGAGTGGGAGAGGGAGAAGCAGGCTTCCTGCCGGTCAGGGAGCCCGATGCGGGGCTCGATTCCAGGACTCTGGGATCATGACCCATTCCGAAGGCAGACGCTTAACGACTTAGCCACCCAGGCGCCCCTAAGTAAATATAAAAATATATATATACCTTTAAAAAATATATTTAAAGGTAATAACTATATTTAAAGGTAAATATATTTAAAGGTAGATAACTATAAAATTATCTTGATATTTAAGAAACAATTTCACATCAGTGAAAAAGATCACATAACTGCACTTTTGATTCCATGAGTCACTTTTGAGCCTACAGAATATTACATAACATAATAATAATGAAATAATGCATATTTTACAAACTTAAGCAATAAAGTATAAATAATATCAAAATGTTTTGAATGCAAGTTGCAACTCAAATTTACATTGAAAAAAGTTAATGTCAAAGTTCTTAAGCATATGCCAAACTGTTAAGAAGTCTATGATTAAGATCATAATGGAATTTCTTTGTAAATCATTATGAATTTTCTATTTCAAAAGTTTTGCAATGCCCATGAATAAAACTGTTTGCTCTCTCTTCCTCTGGCACTACCAAACTGCCTGCAGCGAATATACTCTGTTATGTCACCATCTAAAACATGATGGCTTCAAAATTATTAAGTAAGATACATCTCTTAAGAAGTAGAATATAATGAAAAGCCATTGTATTCAGCAAAGAGTAAGTGTTGAATCTTCTCTGACTGGTGTAAAGAAGATGAAGAAAAAGTCTGAACCAATGAACACAGATAGCAGAAGTGTTTCAGCTTGAATACCAACTCTTATTAGTTCAGAGTAGTTGATTGGAGTACCATATTGAGACAGATTAAAAGTTTTGTCTAGGCTCACAAGCAAAGAGAATGGTCTGTTACCAATAGCTGCTATGAGCATGGGAAGTGGGAATGCCACACGGTGCTGGCCCTGTTTTATAATCTCATTGAGATTCCTTCACTCATTGTTATTGGAAATGATGAAAGAGTCATGCTGTCTCTATGATAATAGGAGAAAAAATGAAAATGATACCAAACCGTGAGTCTTTGACTATAGTTTCTCATTCTTCTTTTTAACAATTCTTTTTAAACATTTGAGAAACCACCTGTAGGATCACCGATTTGCTAAATTTTATCAGAATAGGTGGTCTATTTATATCAGAAACTCATCAAAAGCATGGAGTACATAAATTTCTAATGAAAATGCTATAATGAAAAGATCAGCACCCCCATGTTCATTGCAGCATTATTTAGAACAGCTGAAATATAGATATAATCCACGTGTCCAACAATGGATAAATGGATGAAGAAAATGTACACATACACATACACATACACACAATGAATATTCAGCCATAAAAAAGAAGGAAATCTTGCCATTTGTGACAACACGGATAGATCTTGAAGACATTGTGCTAAATGGAATAAGTTAGACAGAGAAAGACAAAAAATAACCTCAGGATCTCACTTATATGTAGAATCTAAAACAAACAAAACAAAAACAAAAACCCTCAATTCATAGATTACAGAGAACAGACTGACACATTGGTAGCTGCTCAGAGGGAAGCATGTGGGATAGGCAAAATGAGCGAATGGGGTCAAAAGGTACAAACTTCCTGTTACAAAATAACTAAGTCGGGCACCTGGGTGGCTCAGTCATTAAGCATCTGCCTTCGGCTCAGGTCATGATCCCAGGGTCCTGGGATCGAGCCCCACATCGGGCTCCCTGCTCAGCAGGAAGCCTGCTTCTCCCTCTCCCACTCCCCCTGCTTGTGTTCCCTCTCTTGCTATCTCTCTTTCTCTGCCAAATAAATAAATAAATAAATAAAATCTTTAAAAACAAAACAAAACAAAATAAATAAGTCATTGGGATGTGTACATTTATATGTACATTTTCTTCATCCATTCATAAGGATGTAATGTACAATATTAATTATATAGTTAATAGTTCTATAGTTAATAATGTTGTATTGCATATTTGTGAAAGTTGCTAAGAGAATAAATCTTCTTTTTTTAAGATTTTATTTATTAATTTGAGACGGGGGGACAGACCGAGAGCACGAGAGAGAGAGCATAAGCAGGGTGGAGGTGCATTGGGAGAGGGAGAAGCAGATTCCCCACTGAGCAGGGAGCCCCATGCAGGGCTTGATCCCAGGACCCTGAGCCAAAGGCAGATGCTTAACCGACTAAGCCACCCAGGCACCCCGCTAAGAGAATAAAACTTAAAAGTACTTACCACAAGAAAAAATTTTTGTAACTATGCATAGTTATGGATGTCAGCTAGGCTTACTGTGGTGATTTACAAATAGCAAATCATTATATTATGCATCTGAAACTAATATAATGCTATATGTCAATTATACTCAATATTTTTTAATTTAAAAAAATAAACCAAGTGAGTAAAAGAAGTTCTAATATGATTATAGAACTACATTTCCTAAGAATACTATTTGGTTGGTAAGAAACAGTAGTTTTCTCTGGAAATGAAGAGCAAAAGATTCTATTGCTACTACCTTCTCTTGACTTCAGGACAAATAATTATCTTGCAACCTTAGCCCCATTTCAATAGTCATGACCTCAGACTACATTAGGAAACAGTGGCTTCGGAATTTCTATTCTAGAAAGATAGGATTGATTTGTAAGTGATAGTGTTTTTGCAAAGCCCAATGCTGTTTGATTTCATGTGTGTTTCCGTGGGGTATTTGAGGAACGCTGATAAATACAGTGGAGGTGACCAACACCCTCTCATGCCACTGCATTTGGGAAATAGGAATGCATTCGTACACCCCAATTTATCTTTGATGCTCATATTGTAGTTAAGAAATAAGCTGGTTGTCATGGACAGGGATCACACTGATGATTTAATTAGTGATAGATGCCCTGGAGGAGTTTCTCATGCCTTTTTGAATGACCTAAGAGGTTTGGGCCTGTTAGTATTTTGTTTGCATTTTGATACAATAGTATGTTCCCTAGAGCACAGGTAACTTTTGTTTGTAGTAGCAGAATGAAGGAGCTGCATTTGGTCTTACACATCACAAACTTAGAGAACAAAGATTTGAATAGTACCAAGTTCCAATCTACAGACCCTTATACGAATAATTAGAATTTCTTTCCACACATCAAACATCATCAACTTTTCAAACAGAATTAAATATAAGTCTCTGAGGTCATTCCTCACTCTCCATCCAATGGCCATAACCACTTACATATAAGATTCTCATCTACAACAAATAGTAAGACAAAACAAATCTAACAATGACTTGTGGGTCAACAGTACTTCAACTCTTCATCGTTGGAGCTGGACGATAATTTTTTAAAGCCTCTGTCAAAGCTTAATACACAGATAATTGAAACAGTAAAGGGAAAAAGAAAATTTAATTTTCCAATTCTGAACACGTTTTGTTGCAGCGCGGAGAAATTACAACTATTGTTCCATTATTTAGTGTGTTATTGCAACATTATATAACACAGAACATTTATTGTTATAGAAAGTGCTTTTCACTTTAAAGGCCCAAGTCATAAAAAGTTGTGCACCGGTTGTTATCATTTACCTTTTCCTTAGGTACATTACTTTTCATATGCTTTCATTAGTGCTTTGCTCCCTAGCGTGCAAGTAACTTAACGTCTACTTGCCAAAACTCAGCTGGGGTGAAAAAAAGGAGTTATTCTTGCTTCAATTCTTTAAGATGGAACAAAGCATTCTGCAAGAGATGGTAGTTGTAAAAGAGCCAGACGGAGGAGCCTATAAAGTCTGGCTAGTGAGCATAGCATTGCTTTCCCTGATCTGTAAGACTTAATAGGCTTCGAGCAATTAATAGATGTTATTAGCAATTAATAGATGCTATTAGAGTTTTATGTGATCTTAATTTTTGCAGAGTGCCCTAACAATGACGCCTCTAAAATGCTTGGTTAATCTTTTCTCACAAAGCTGGATGTTTGCTTTTAGTACAAGGTAGCTTTTGGTTATTGTTGTTCTTTTTTTTTGGTTATTGTTGTTCTTGAGAAAGGGAAAAATTATTTGAGGTAGCTATCTGGAATTACTTGCCTAGAACTTGAGGACTGAATCAATCTATCTTTTCTGCTTGCTGACGTGTCATTTTCAGATGATCTGATGTCTGCTTCCTGCTACAGTTTTGGGCAATGAGTTAATATCAGCAATAAGTAGAAACTATAGGCTTTCAAAAATATTAGATTTGGGGATGAAGCAGTAAAGCTTGCACTTTACTATCTGTATAGTTCACTTGGAAAAGTGTAGTATAAAAGGACAAAGATGGTAGAATACCTGGAGAATAACATCCAGGTGACCCAATGATTTTTCTTGGGTTTTCCCTCAGAGTTTATGAAGAAAGCATATGCAAAAAGGTCACTCAAGTTGAAACTTTTCAAGTGGAGCCCTGGTTGTTTGGTATCAGCAGAGTGTTAGAGAACACTTTTGCCAACAATTAACATCTAGAGAGTTGAGATCATTTAAAAACAATCATTGGACGATCTGAAAAAAAAAAAAAACACTGAAAATGATTTAACATCACACACACACACACACACGCACACGCACACACACACAAATTGTGAGGAAAAGGAGACCCAGACCTCCCAGCAAGACGGAGGAAGAACTGAACTCAAGGCTCCCTGCTTGTAACTCAACCAGTGATGCCAGGGGTAAGGGTGATATTTTGCTGAATCTGGGAAATTAATATAAAATGCATTCATACATCCCAATTTATCTTTGATGCTCATATGGTAGTTAAGAAAATAATTGCTTTGTGTGAAAGAAGCGGGTTGTCATGGACAGGGATCACACTGATGATTTAATTTAATTTAATCTCTGAGAAGCCCCTGGAGGAGTAGAATGGATTAGGTCATGGTGTTGAGGACGAATGGGGGGAGAAGGCTTGGGATGTAAAAGATTGTACTTGTGCTCTTTTCAGACCCCTCATAAAGAGGGCCTGATTTCAGATCGGCCCTGGATGTGCAGGCTGAGCCTAATGTCCTTCCTCAGAAATCTTCACTCACTCTTGCTTCCTCTTTGACTCCGATTTCAGAGACCAGGGGGATTTTATTTGGATGGAAGGCAATTTGCCTTTTTAAAGATATAAAAATATTTATACTATAAATATTACAATATAAACATTTAAATAATAAAATATAGGCATTGACACGATAGGGAATGAAGTCTCCTATATCTTTCCATCATATAGTAGATACTCAATCATACTTACTTTATTATCAAAATTAGGCTGAGTTCAGGAAAGTCTTCCCTGAGAAAATGACACTAGATACATGTGATTTGAAAAACATGTGGAAATTAGCCTGATTAAATAAGTAGGTCATTCCAGGCACAGGGAAAAACGTGTATAAAGGCAAATGCATGGCACAGAATAAGTCTGAAAGTATGTCTGTGTGGCTGGAGAAAGCATGCTCAATCGTATATATTTGGAGTGGAACTGTGATAGAAGACTTCATGGAACACATCATGAAGCAGAGCTAAGGAATTTAGACATTTTCCTGAGGACCATTAAAGTGCTATGAGCAGGAGAGTTTAGTGTCAGATGTAATATTAGAAAGTTGGCTCAAGTTGTGGTGTGGGAGCTGATAGAGTTAGGGAGTGATGCTCAAACAAGGAGGAGGGGTGTAAGAGGTAATTCAGATGAGAAAAGTGAGGAGAGCTGAGATGAGTTTCTAGAAAGAAAATGGATAGAGTCCATTTTATTAAGGTTATAGAATTTGCGGAATTTTGCAACTAATCAGATATGGTGCTAGTAAAAAAGAAAGTTGGCTACATTTTATTTGATTATTTTCAGCATAAGCTCACTCATTATTCTGCAGGATAGCCAATCTATTTTTGAAAATGTTTATATGAAGTTGAAATCTGCCTCTCTGCAACTTGATCTTCATTTTTCCTGCCGGAACTATAAAAAATAAATTCATCTCCCACATGCTAGTCTTTCTGATATTTAAATACAGCTACATTTTCATCCCCACATCTTCATTTTTGTCTAGATTTTTGTCTAAAATGAATATAGTTCTTTATTTCTTAAATGGTATGATTTCTAGACATCTCTCCATCCTACCACCCATTTCTAAACATGCTCATGTGTAAATACTTTTTATTTATTTTTTAAAAAGATTTACTTACTTAGAGAGAGAGAGTGTGTGCAAGCAAGGAACAGGGGCAGAGGGAGAGGGAGAGAGAGAATCTCAAGCAGACTCTCTGCTGACCATGGAGTCCTACGTGGGGCTCCGTCCCAGGACCCTGAGATCATGACCTGAGCTGAAATCAAGAGTGCATGCTTAACCAACTGAGCCATGCAACCACCCAGGGGCCCCTACTTTTAAAATGCAGTGGCCCACATCATTCCAGATGTGGGCTGGCCAGTGTAGAGACTAGAAGAAGCAGCTCCTTTGTTCTGAATGCTATAGGTCTAGTAGTAGAGCCTGTGCTTGCATTATCTTCTTTCATCCCTGCTCAGTTCCTTGGTCCCTTCAGTCCTTCATTCCTTTCTCCCTTCTTTCCATTCTTTTTGTCAGTTATATCACACAAAGTTAGTGTTATGTTGAGTTTGCAGTAGCCTAAAATCCTGAAAGTATATGCATTAAAGAGTTCTCCTCTAATTTATATTTAAGTAGCTATATTATTTTAACCTAAGGCAGAAAATTTATGATAGTGCAATCTCAGCACATTGATAGAATGAAGAGATATGATTTTGAGTTCTGATTCTTTCATTTACCATATTAGTTCTTCTCCATGCTGTCTGCTCCATTTAGAAAACATTTGCTTATTTCCAAATAGATAATCATCTTCTGAATTGTCATGACCCTTAATTCCTCTCTTCTGGAACTAATCATTTGATGCCTTGTGTTACAGTTATTTAGTGATAGGACTTATCTTTCATAAACGATAAGTTCCTCATACCAGGCTCTCTGCTGATTTACTTACTTTTATTCTTTTTATGGCCTAGAACATAATAAATAAGTATTTTAGCAAACACCCAATGAGTGGATAAATTTAAAGTAGCAAGAAAATTATCATCATTTTCTTCAAATATCCTTTGTTTCTATTTTCACAATCAACGCTGTTACATCCATTGTAGATTGAAAATCTTTTTGTCTGATAGAGAATTTCAAAAGGAAAATTCCATTTGAGTATCTCTGATTTCCAGCTCTCATTTATAAACATTATCTCATCTGCATCAAGTGATAAAGCTGAACTTTCCCTTATTCTATCTGAACAGACATTTCTAAGTCTTGTGCCTATCCCTGATTATTCAGTTTCCTTTCTCTCTGACGCATGCCCTTTGCAAATGCAACTGGGCCTCTTCCTGTCCGGCCATATTGGTTTTTGGTGCCCCTTATTTCCTCAATGGAATAATATGTAATTATTTGTAGAAACTTAACTTTAAGGACTATCAGCCTTCTTCCCTTTCAATATATATATATTTTTTTCAATTTCTTGATATGTGAAACTAGTACTATCCGTTCCATGGCAATTAGACATTCTTTTATACTATTGCTATCACCTTCCAAGATCCTCACATTTTGTCAACTAAAACTTCCTCATTGCTCAAAATTAAGAATAATAATTACTAGTTATTTTATCAACCATCTGAAAGATAAAGTCTGTATCAAGAAAAGCTGATAATCATATATAGATATAGATACCTATATTTATAACAAGAACTATAGTATACATTTTTTAATGTCAAAGCTAGTATCATACTCAGTTGGTAAATACTAAAAATAATCTTACTGAAGGTAGAAATAAGATGAAGATATTCTTCATCACCAGTATTATTTATCATTCTTAAGCTTTTTGAGAATGCTATGAAGAAATGGAAAGAGATAAAAATAGGGTTGGAGGATAAGCACAATCAATGACAGATGATTTGACTAATTTATCTGGAAAACCTCAGACAAGTAAGTGAAAAGCCATGTAAATGCAGCTGGGAACCGATAATACACAGAGATAAAAATACAATCATTTTTATTTCTCCTTCACTTTTGAAGATTAATTTCACTGGATACTATTTTCACTAGATACAGAATTCTAGTTAGGAAGTCTTTTTCTTTCAACACTTTATTCTTTTCTTGCTTGCTTGGTTTCTGATGAAAATTCCTCTGAAATTCTTACCCTTGTTCCTTTGTAGGTAAGGTGATTTTCTTCTCTAGCTTCTTTCAGGATTTTCTCTTTGTCTTTGGTTTTCTGCAATTTAAATATGATAGCCTTAGATACAGATTTTGTTTTGTACTTATCATACTTAGGGCTTTCTGAATTTCATGGATCTCTGGTTTGGAGTCTGTCATTTACTTTTTGAGTGTTCTCAGTCATTACTTCACATATTTCTTCTGCTTCATTCCATCTTTTCTTCTTCTTCTGATGTTCCAATTATACTTTTTGAAAATTTTCTCATAGTTTTTGGATGCTTTGTAATGTGTGGGGTTTTTTTTCCCCTTTTTTTTATTTTCTTTTTTTCTTTTTTTCTCCTGTGTATTTCAGTTTGGGGTGCTCCTATTGACCTATCTTCAAGCTCACTGACTCTTTTCTTTGTCCATGTCCAGTTTACTGATAAGTGCATAGAAGTTATTCTTCATTTCTTTTACAGTGTTTTTTATTTCTAGTATTATCTTTGAATTCCTTCTTAAGATTCCCATCTCCCTGCTTACATTACCCATCTGTTTTAGCATGTGATCTGCTTTTTTTCATTAAAGCACTTAGCAAATTAATTACTAATGTTAATTAATAAATATCAGTTTTCTTAAATTCCATGTCTCATAATTGCAGCATTGGTCTTCTGAGTCTTATTCTGATGCTCACTTTGTCTCTTCAGACTGTGGTTTTCCTTGTCTTTGGCATGCCTTGTAACTTTTTGCTTAAAGTCAGATGAGTTGTATTGGGTAATAGGAACTTAAGTAATAGGCTTTTAGTGTGAGTATTTAGTTAATCTTGATAGGAATTTGGCTATGTTTAATGTTTGCTGTGGCTGTAGGTGCTAGAGACTTCAAATTCTAGCATCTTTGTTTTTGTCTTTCTTGTTAACTTTGGTCTTCAGGAAGTACCCTTTGAATCTATTCATTGCAGATCTTCCAGCTGAAATCCACTGTTCCATGCTGGGGCCTTGTTTGTATGGTGGTAAGATATATGTGGGAGGGGAAAGTGTTTCATAATCTTATGATTAAATCTCAGTCTTTTACTGTGCCTGTGTCCCTGCACTGTGAGCTTCACAAGTACTTCTTAGTCCCCTCCTCCACTCCAGGCCCTCAGACAAGCCCCGAAGACTAGAAAGAACTAGAATGGAAATGCTGCCTGTAAATGAGATAGAACTCTGGAGACGTCTTTTTTTCCCTTGGAGAGCAGGTCTTGGTTAAGGAGAGTGCTCTGCGTGAATTTCACAGAGATTACTCTTCCCCTCCTCCCATCAGAGCCATGAGAGGACCTTTTTGACTCTTCACCATGAGAACCAGGTAGAGTTCCCAACGGTAAAAATCCATGAAAGGATGGGTGTCTCCCCAAGACCGAGGCTTTTAGGAGTTTCTCACTCACACTGGTTCACACTCAGCCTACAGCAATTTATCAAAATTTTACTCTAAGTTCACCTGCCAGTTTACGGCTGCAGAGGCTTATTCCACATAAACAGATCTTAGCTGTGACTCTCCTTGTTTGTCTGTCTCTCCAGATTTCAGGGTGCTAGTTTGCCCTGCAAACTCAGCTTTCTGAGGAATCCATGAAAAGTTGTTGATTTTCAGTCTTTTCAGCTTTTTCTTTTAGGACAGGAGTGATAACTTCCAACCTCTTTACATGTCAGAGTTGAATCTGAAAGTAGCTGTGTGTGTGTGTGTGTGTGTGTGTGTGTGTGTGTATGCAATCCACTAGAAAATATGAAGACAATATAGTTTAATAACATCAAAAATAAAATAAAATACCTAGGATTGAGCTTAATAAGAAATGTGCAAGTTCTATATAAAAAAATTTCAATAGAAACTTCCCAAACTGAAATGCACACATACACACAAAAAGAATGGGCAAACACATACAACAGAACATCTAAAAACTACAGGAAACTTGCAAAAAGTATAATTGGAATATATATTAAAAAGTGTTAAATGCATATGAGGAAGACAAAAAATACTCATTAATCAAAGGCCAATTCTCTCTCAATGAATCTCTAAATTTAATATAATTCCAACAAAAGTGCCAAAAGTATTTCTTAAAAGTGAGAAAGTTTATTCTAAAATTGATATGGAAAACAAAATTCTAAAGCAAAAGCATAAAGCAGGTGAATCTAGATTATTAAAAGATAAACTAAAGCATATTCAAAAATTTAAGAGTTTATTTGAGAAGAATTGATTCCAACTGGGCAACACCAACCTGGAAGTGGTTAGCAGTGCTCCACCAACAGTTTGTGGAGGGACTTTTAGAGTGAAAAGGTGGAAGCAGAGTAAGGAAATTGTGGATTTGATATAGTTTTATAAGGTTTTCTTCAACCATACTATTTAACATAGCTTAAAAATCTATCTGGCTATTTGTGATTGGTTGTCCCTAGGTTTCAATTTTATACCCTTCAGGCATTTTCAGGCTTAGATTTTGGTTTGCCTACCTAGGCCGCAGCAGCATTAGATCAACATCAATCTAATGGCTTCCTTGTTTAATTAATTTAACAAGATCTACCACATTTTAAAAGATCGTAACAAAAAGTACAGTAAATAGAACAACATGATAGAAAGCAGAATTGTTCATTCATTAAGTACTTCATGTGCACCTACAGTAAGTCAGACACTTTTCTAAGGATTTAGGATAGAGTAGTGAAGAAATCAAAAAATAAAATTATTTGCCCTCAAGGAGTTTATATTCTCATAGGGAAAGACATACAATTTAAAAAATATGCAAAATACCAAATATATGAGATGCTGTTAAGTGGGATGAAGTAAAAGCAGGAAGGGGAATGAGAAATGTTTGACAGGGGATGTTAAATATTGAATAGGGTAGTTAAGGAAAAGCTCACTGATGAAGTGATACTTGAGCAAGGGTGTGAAACAAATCATGGTATTTGCCATGCAGATACTTGGGGGAAATTTTCTAAGCAGAAGAAACACGAAATGAATAGGTTCTGAGGCAGGAGCATGTTGGGTGTTTCATAGTGACCTGAAAGAGAACCAGGAGTTAAGAGAACCACAGTGAAAATATTAAGCAATGAGGTCAGAGAATTAAGAGGTCCAGGTCATTTAAAGTTCTGTTGGTCATTATAAATATTTTGGCTTTTCATCTGAATTCGATGGGAGTCCATTGGAGGGTTTTGAGCAGAGCAGTGACATAATCAGATGTGCATAAAATGGACTCCTCTGGCTTCTGTGTTGTGAATAAACTATTGAAGGGGAAAGTCAGAAGCAAGGAAGTGAGTTAGGATAATAATATGGGTGAAATATGATTTTGTATAAATAAAGGTGGTAGCAAGATAGGCAAGTGAAAGGGAGGTGGTTGTGAGAGCAAGTAGATAAGGTCACGGGGAAAAAATGAGAAGTTAAACTCTGGGCTTGTAAAATTGGAGATGCCTATCAGATGTTCATGTGAAATGTCATGTAGGTACTTTCATGTGTGATTCTAGATTTGAAGGGGAAAATGTGGGCCACGGATATAAATTTGGGTATGTTTCAGCATATAGAGCATATTTGAAGATATAAAACTGATGGGATCACCCAGAAAGTAACTGTAGAGAAAGGATGAAATCCTGGGACAGCCCATCACTAGAGATTGGGGAGATTAGAACGTACTAGTAAAGGGGAACAGAGAAGGAGTTGCCAGTGGAGTAGAACAACTAAGTGTGGGAAGCTGAGTAATAAATTTGGCTGGGCCTTATCCCTGGTTACTGGAAAGTCACCTGTAAATCCTTGGAATCTCCTGAGAGATAGGAGCATCTTTGTAATTTATGGAGGGTTAGTTTATGCCAATGGGATGACTCAAGATGGGGACTAGCCCCAGAAACACCAACCCTGTGGTTAGAAGGTTGAGTTATGTGATATCAGCCTGCTCTCTGGTGAGGGGAGGAGGGTTGGATATTGAATTCAACAGAGCGGCCAGGGATTCAATCAAGTGTACCTATGTAACGAAACCCCAATAAAAGTTCTGGAAACTAAAGCTAGACTAAACTTTGCTAGTTGGCAATACTCTGTTGTTGCACAGTAATGTGCCAGGAGGGTAGTGAGTCCTAAGGATAAATAAGGAAGTTTAATGTTTGGGATCCTCCCAGACTTTGCCCTGTGCACATCTCCCTTTGACAGGTATTGCTTTGTATCCCATTATTATTAAAATGGTAATAGTTAATATAGCACCTTCCCTGAGTTCTGTGAGTCACTCTGGTGAATTATTGAAGCTCAGAGGGTAGTAAGAACCCATGAATTTGTAGACAGCAGATCACAGGTGAGGGTGGCCTAGGAAATCCTGGATTCATGGCAGTCTTGTGGAGGACTGTGCCCTTAATGTTTGGCTCAACTCTGAATAGTTAGTGTCAGAAGTCATTGCAGAGGCCAGTGGAAGAATATATTTCAGGGAGCAGGTAGTGATTATGTGAACCAGGTTATACATAGACTGAGAATTGAGGTCTCTACTCAACAATGTGGAAACCATGGGTCACTTTGAAAAGAGAATGTTCCATAGAGTTAAGCGAGTGAAATCTTGATTGCAAAGCATTCTGTCTAGAATAGGAGGAGACAAATTGTAGTTAGCAAGTATAGACTACCCTTTTGAGGAGTTTTGCTGTCAATGGAAAAATATATTTGTGGCTTTAGCTGGAGGTAGAAGGTGTGGGATTAAGAATATTTTTTTCTTTTTTAAGATTGGAGACTTTATAGAATGTTTACACTGATGGAAATAATCCACTGGAAGGAAAACACAGATGAGGCAGGAAATAGCAAGAATAATGTCTGAAAATTATCTTTGAGCATCTGGAAGGCACTGGATTAGATGCATAATTTAGGAGTTGGCCTGGGAAAAGAACACAGACAATGCTTTCATAGTAGCAGAAGAGAAGGGAGAATATGGGCATAGATGTCTTCAAATGATAGATAGGGATTTTGCAGAGAACTTCTCTTCTGATTGCTTCTGTTTTCAGTGGAACACAAAACAAAGTTATGGTGTGAGAATGAAGATAGTGTAAAAGTTATTGGAGGCCTGAGGAGAGAAAAGCAGGTACGAACCCCAGGCAGCACTAAAGAATGTGAGGAGAGCGGTCATGAATGTAAAGTGAAACTAGTCAGCATGGCAGCAATGTAGAGACGGAGAGGCCCTGCCCCACAGAATTCGAAGTGATGGTGGCATAAAACGATCATCACTTCAGAGGGCTCCCCGGGAAGAAATGCATTCAAGGCACGCTTAGACCAAGAAGGTAAAGTGAATATTTAGAAAAAAAAGTGAGGATATGAGGTGTTTGCCGATAACAGATTAGTGGAAAAAAAATAGAAAATCCATGAAGAAAACTCTGTGTATATTTAATAATGGTAAAATTTCACATCCATTCAGGAAAAAATGGATTATTTAATACATTGTTGTAACTGGAGGAAAAAGGTTAGATGTATGTCTTATATTTTATACCCCAAAAAGTTCAAACAGGCCAAATATTTAAGTATGAAAAAGTTAAGTATAAATTTGCTATAAAAAACAAAAACTAAAAAATAATTTTGAAATGGGTACAGCCTTTCTAAATATGACACAAAAATATAGAAATTATTGTGAATTATACTGACCGATTTTACTACTTAAAGTTTAAAAAAATTGATTACAAAGCATGTATAAGCAAAGGCCAAAAATGCATGTTAAAATGAAAAATGTTAATTATATTACAGAAAATAGCTAACTAATTTTATTATTAGTCAGTAGTCACCATTTATAGTCAATAAGAGCAATAACCCAATATTAAAATGGGCAAAGAATATGAACAAAACATCTACTTAAAAATAAAAAAAAGGAAATGCAGCTAGCTCTTGGGCATATTAAAAGTTACTTAATATAAGCCATTTTAAAAATGCAAATGAAAACTATGAAGCTCCAAATTTCCCTCACCAAATTGGCAAAGATCAAAAAGTTTGGTAAGGTACCATGGGGCAGCGAAGATTATACATTGTGTTCTCTAAGTGTAAAATGGGAAACAAATGAAGTAGTCATTAATAGGGTACTTTGTTAAATAAAATATGGTGTATCATTGTAATGGAACATTGAGTAGCCAATCAAAAGAATGAGCTGATTTTATATGCTACTTTGAAATGTGCTAACAGAAAACGTCGTCATCATAATTTAAGGAGGAAGCAATATTGCAGAGTAAAAATGTAAAGTAATACTATGAAAAGCACTGCTCAAGACTCAGACATCCATATGATAGTTACTTAGAGTCAAAATAAAAAGTGAGTATACATACACACATAAATATGTATGTACACTTGTATTTGCATGAACTATATAGGAATATATAAAAATGCTAATTTGCTTCTGGAACAGGGCTTGGGTTCTACAGCAGAATAGAATGGAGGATAGTCTTTGCCTGTACACCTTTTTGCAACTTTTAAATTTTATACCATTATTTCTGTCATCCTTTATACCATATCCATGTTTTCCACTTTAAAAATTTTAAGGAAATATTTTAAATTACTAATTGCAAACTATTGAAACACTTTAAACAGGTAAGTTTAAAAAATAAAGGTAAACCAGTATCGACTGAAAATAAAAACCTTTGAAATTTTAAAAACATAATGTTAAATTTTAGACAATTAAAGTAGTAACATTGTGAAGGTGAATTCACAAGGGAGCTGAAGGATACTGATGAGGACTTACTAAAGAGAATGATGTGGTTTGTTTAATTCTATCTTGGTTAATATATTGAGTTAAGTGTGGTTGCTAAAAATTTTCAGGCAGTTAATAAAAGAAAGTAAATAGACGGTATACTTTCCAAACTTGAGATGGAAAAAATAGGAAACATTAAAAAGTTGATCAAGAGAAAGAAAATGAATAACAAAAATGTGAAGCAGTAATACATGATGATAGAAAAATGTCCAAATATGTCAGTAACCACAATAAATATAGTTATTTAAAGTCAGAGCAACTCAGCCTCCCTCCCTTTTATGTTAAGAAAAACTCAAAAGTTAATTACAATGCCCCTGCTAAAAATAGAGCTAATGTGGTTTTGGAAATCCTTATTTTGCATATATATTCCCCTAAATATATGTGTTCTGTTTCTTCTTTTTTTTGTTGTTGTTTTTTTGTTTTTGCGTCCTCAGCAGAAACCTCTAATATATATAGACAAAGGTCATGAGGCAGGCAGGTTACAGCAATGACTCAGATTCTTCCCCCTCTCTGTGTCCTGGATATGTTTCTGTGCAGAAACGTATCCCACTCTGGCTCTGGCTTTGGCCATGTGACTCACTTCGGCCAATGGAATATTAACATACATGACACAAGCAGAGAGTCGGGAAATGCTTGTATAATGAGCTTTTCCTGCTTCTGCATTTTGCCTTCACTGTGAGAGCATGCCTGCCTGACAGTGAAAGACATGAAGGACAGAGCCAACCCACACCAGTCATTCCAAGCAAGGCTGTCCTAGTGCCATCAAAAGCCAGCCATCCCTCATAATATGTGAATAATTCCCATAAGATAAGATATGTGAATATTCCCATAATCATCCAATTAACCCACAGATTTGTGAACTAAATCAATGTTTATTGTTTTGCACCGCTCAGTTTTGAGGTGGTTGGCTATGTAGCAGTATGGTGGTAAAAGATTCTTGGTGCAGATGACAAAACTTTTTGGATTGGCTTTTTCAGTGAGTGAAGAATCAGGGCAATGGTGAGATGCCACGTGTCCTCATACGTCAGTGTAAGACAGTACTCCCCAGCAAGTGAGACATGCCTGACTCACAGAGTCATTGAGGGACCATTTTACAACAATTCTCTCCACCAAGTGATCAAAATATGATTGACTTTAAAAAAGTACCGAGGGTCTAATAACCCCTGCTAGTCTATATTTCTTATTAGCATCAATTTATGTTCTTTCAACTTTCTGTTCAACTGCGATGTAATTCTTCTCATTTGCCAGTCTTACCCTGCTTCTGACAGTTGCCTTCTCTTTCCTGGCTCTCTTGCCTCTGTTTAACCTGCCACAGCCTTTTGTTTTTCCCCCTGTGCTTCAGGAAAAGGAAGATAACTTGGCATACCTGCCAAAGACTTGTGACAGTAATATATGAGCAGGGTGCTCCCCTGATGTCTCAGAAAAAAACAGTACCCTCAAGAAGACAAACCCTCTGTCATTTGGTTTCCAGGGATACAAACATATCTAAAAATGCAGAGCTAAATACATTTTAAGTAAGAAATTCTTTAAAAAGTGAAAGTGCAGAGAATGATCTGGAGGAAAAAATACGGGCTTTGGAGTCAAACACTCCTGGGATTGAATCCTGACAGCCATTTACCACCAGCAAGTTACTTAGCTGCTTGAGCATCCCTTTCATCTTCTGCAAGATGTGAGGCTTATATGAGACAGAATAACTCAACTCCTAGCACAACCAGCATATTTCTTCTCCTGAGTCTTTCTGGCCTCATTGACAACTAAGACTTCTTTTACCTTACTCCTAAATATCTCCCAAATCCTTTAGCAATTCTGCTCTGTCTCAGCCCCTACCTACTGCCTCTCTTTCTGAATCAGTGCTCTTTCCGAGCAAAAGCCCCATGGTTACTAGGCTCCAACTACCAAAAACGGAAGAGAAAGCTAGAAATACCATTTTAAAATTCTTATTTGGATGTATTTTCAAATTGGAATCCTTTATCCTTCTTACATTAAGAAATAATGCTTCCATGATTCATTAACAAAACACTATTTTAAATTTCATAGAACTTGCAGAACAAATCAGGAAGATTACTTTGTAAAGCAATCGTGAGGACAGTGTTAGATACAATTATATGCCATAATTAATAGGATATAGCTAGTCAATTTGATTTATGGATCTAGGGAATGATGACCATTTCCTAAAGGAATGAGACCTGAGACCTGAGCCCTGAGACAAGTCTCTGACAAAGTAAAAATTCACATCTTGGTTGTCTGACAATAGTTTTCTCAGCTGTTGATTACAATGGATTATGACCCATTTAAATATCTTTTCAATTTAAGTCCCTAGTTTGTGCCACATCTACTTTCATAAGCATTGAATTATAGGTGATAAAGTGTGCCATTTTTCTTTTTGATCAGTTCTTACACTATTCTAAATAGGAAGACTACAAAAAGCAACAAAATCTTGACAAATGAGGTACGAAGTACTTATTCCATGGCTTAGAGATAAAAATAGAAGCTACGACTTATTGAATGTCTCAAACGTGCTAAGTACTTTGTGTACATTATCTTATTTGATTCTAATGAAAACCCTTTGGGGTAAATATTTTTAGCCCCATTTTATAGGATGAAGTACTGATGCTTA
The DNA here is from genome assembly GCF_009762305.2 of Zalophus californianus. Classification (NCBI taxonomy): domain Eukaryota; kingdom Metazoa; phylum Chordata; class Mammalia; order Carnivora; family Otariidae; genus Zalophus; species Zalophus californianus. The sequence continues at coordinate 73,567,872 of NC_045607.1, forward strand.
GAGAATAAGGAAAGTTCTCAAGTTAAAAACGGCTATTTAAATATATGTTTGGATGCAATACTATTAAACCAACAATAAAATAGGTATAACAACAACCACACAGCCCCTCTTTTGCTTCACCTACCTGAAAACAATGCCCCCTCTTTGTTTATATAGTGGGCATCCCAGATGCTGTCAATTTCTCCTTACATTTCCTCCTCTCAGGATTCACCTGCCACTTAGTCGTATTCATTTGACTTGCTACCTCTGCTTTTCAAGTGAACTGCTCTTGCTGTTCTTGAAGGATTTTAGAGAAGGGCATTTTCATGTCAGTGGCCAGAGGAAGAGTTGAGTTTTAAAATGAAGATGAAAAGTCAAAGGTGGGAGGGATTCTTTTCAACTTTTCAAAGCTGTATGAAGATAATGGGTAAAAATAAAATTTTGGTATAAATTTAATGAACAGGGGCTTGGGTTGCCATCATGAGGCATATAAGTGCAGTATTATTCTCTGTGACTTCTCTCGTCCTTGGCCATTATAGTCAGGAAAGCTTCTTACAGCACAATGTAACTAATCAAGGAATCATTTTAAGTGTATTTTTGGTACATAGATGTTATTAATAAGTGAAGAATGGTTTATTTCAGCCATTCTTATATATCAAGAAAAAAAAGGTGGGGAATCAGACTAGCTTTTTATGGAATTAATCTTAAATTCCTTAGAATTTGGATGCTATATTTTCATGTCTACAGGGAGCAAAGGAAGAAGAGCATACAAAATACTAATTTCATTTGTTGCAAGATACTATTTTTTTGACACTATATAAAACTAAACAGAGCATGTTGGGTTCTCAGAAATTCTATAATGATGTTAACATCTTGCTCTTATCCCATAGTGGTGATGCACCTTGGAAGCCACCATCAGAATTTAATTCCTGCTGAATCTGCTGGGTTTGGAGGCTCCACACGGGGTTGTGTGCCAGAGATAGAAATGCTCGGTCACAGGCCGGGTGAGCAGGGAAGGCGGCCGGAGACTGGGGAGACAGGAGTGACTGACTGCTTTTCTCTGGGGGCTCACTGAGGAGTGGGGCCCCAAGTTCTTGACTCCACCGGGACAGAGATTGGGAGGCCCCCATTTTCACTCCTCTTTCAAAGCTGTGCGGAAAGCTTGCAGGGAACAAAAGCTTCCGAGAGCAAAGCTGAGCAGATGATTTAGCCCGGACCGGCAAGGGTGGGGCAATTCTGCCTCCAGGAAAGACATTTGAGAACCACAGCAACAGGCCCCTCCCCCAGAAGGTCAGCAAGAACAGCCAGCCAAGACCAAGTTTACCGATCAGTGAGAACGGCAGGACTCCAGGACTAGGGGAATACAGCACATAGAATTCATGGCTTTTTCCACATGATTCTTTAGTTTTTCAAAGTTAATATTTTAATTTTCTTTTTTTTTTAATTTTTCTTTTTCCATTTTTCAACCAACATCTTATCAATCCCTTTTTAAAAAATCCTTTTTATTTTTCATTTTTAGAGTCATATTCTATTCCTTCATACTAGTTAACCTTATTTCTGGCATATATATATAAGGTGTTCTCTCCTTAAAATTTTGAGATACAGTTTCTTCTTACAGACCAAAATATACCCTAAATCTCTATTGTATGGCTTTGTTCTAGTCTCCTGCCTGATCACATTCTCTCCCCCCCTTTTTTTTAATTCCTCTTCTTTCTTTTTTCAACCAACTTCTTATCTTCTCAATTCCTTTTAAAAATCTTTAATAATTTTCATCTTTACAGTCATATTCCATCCCTTCATCATAAGCTTTTCTTTCTTTAAAACTTTGGGAGGCACTTTCTTCTAACAGACCAAAACTCGCCCAAAATCTGGTGTGTGGCACGGATCTATGCACCAGCCTGATCATATTTGATCATATGCTTCTTTTTTTTAAATCTTTTTCTTTTACTTTCTTTTTCTTTTTTCTTTCTTTTCCTTTCTTTTCTCCCAATTTCAGGTCTCTTCTGATTTGTTAGTGTATATCTTTCTGGGGTCGTTGTTACCCTGTTAGCATTTTGTTCTCTCATTCCTCTATTCTCCTCTGGACAAAATGACAAGACGGAAAAAAGAACAAGAACAAAAAGAACAAGAGGCAGTACCGACTGCCAGGGACCTAATCAATACGGACATTAGTAAGATGTCAGAACTAGAGTTCAGAATGATGATTATAAAGATACTGGCTGGGCTTGAAAAAAAGCATGGAAAATATTAAAGAAATGCTTTCTGGAGAAATAAAAGAACTAAAATCTAACCAAGTCGAAATCAAAAAGGCTATTAATGAAGTACAATAAAAATGGAGGCTCTAACTGCTAGGATAAATGAGGCAGAAGAGAGAATTAGTGATATAGAAGACCAAATGATGGAAAATAAAGAAGCTGAGAAAAAGAGAGATAAACAACTACTGGATCAAAAGGGCAGAATTCGAGAGATAAGTGATACCATAAGATGAAACAATGTTAGAATAATTGGGATCCCAGAAGAAGAAGAAAGAGAGAGAGGGGCAGAAGGTATATTGGTGCAAATTATAGCAGAGAACTTCCCTAATTTGGGGAAGGAAACAGGCATCAAAATCCAGGAGGAACAGAGAACCGCCCCTCAAAATCAATAAAAATAGGTCAACAACCCAACATCTAATAGTAACTTATGAGTCTCAGAGACAACCCAACATCTAATAGTAACTTACGAGTCTCACAGACAAAGAGACAATCCTGAAAGCAGCTCGGGACAAGAGATCTCTAACCTACAATGGTAGAAACGTTAGATTGGCAACAGCCCTATCCACAGAGACCTGGCACGCCAGAAAGGACTGGCATGATATATTCAGAGCACTAAACGAGAAAAATATGCAGCCAAGAATACTATATCCAGCTAGGCTCTCATTGAAAATAGAAGGAGAGATAAATAGCTTCCAGGACAAACAAAAACTAAAGGAATTTGCAAACACGAAACCAGCCCTACAAGAAATATTGAAAGGAGTCCTCTAAGCAAAGAGAGAACCTGAAAGTAACATAGACCAGAAAGGAATACAGACAATATACAGTAACAGTCACCTTATAGGCAATACCATGGCACTAAATTCGTATCTTTTAATAGTTACCCTGAGTGTAAATGGGCTCAATGCCCCAATCAAAAGACACAGGCTATCAGATTGGATAAAAATACAAGATACATCGATATGCTATCTACAAGAGACTCATTTTAGACCCAAAGACACTCCCAGATTGAAAGTGAGGGGGTGGAAGACCATTTACCATGTTAATGGACACCAAAAAGAAAGCTGGGGTGGCAATCCTTATATCAGACAAATTAGATTTTAAACCAAAGACTATAATACGAGATGAAGAAGGACACTATATCCTACCTAAAGGGTCTATCCAGCAAGAAGATCTAACAGTTGTAAATATCTAAGCCCCTAACATGGGAGCAGCCAATTATATAAGCCAATTAATAACAAAAGCAAAGAAACACATCAACAACAATACAATAATAGTAGGGAACTTTAGCACCCCCCTCCCTGAAATGGACAGATCATCTAAGCAAAAGATCAACAAGGAAATAAAGGCTTTAAATTACACACTGGACCAAATGGACTTCACAGATATATTCAGAACATTCCACCCCAATGCAACAGAATGCACATTCTTCTGTAGTGCCCATGGAACATTCTCCAGAACAGATCACATCCTAGGTCACAAATCAGGTCTCAACCGGTACCAAAAGATTGGGATCATTCCCTGCATATTTTTGGCCCACAATACTTTGAAACTAGAACTCAATCACAAGAGGAAAGTTGGAAAGAACTCAAATACATGGCGGCTAAAGAGCATCCTACTAAAGAATGAATGGGTCAACCAGGAAATTAAAGAAGAATTAAAATTTCATGGAAACAAATGAAAATGAAAAAACAACTGTTCAAAATCTTTGGGATGCAGCAAAGGCAGTCCTAAGAGGAAAGTATATGGCAATACAAGCCTTTCTCAGGAAACAAGAGAGGTCTCAAATACACAACCTAACCCTACACCTAAAGGAGCTGGAGAAAGAACAGCAAAGAAAGCCTAAACCCAGCAGGAGAAGAGAAATAATAAAGATCAGAGCAGAAATCAATGAAATAGAAACCAAAAGAACAGGAGAACAGATCAATGAAACTAGGAGCTTATTATTTATTAATTCTGAAAGAATTAATAAAATTGATAAACCCCTGGCCAAACTTATCAAAAAGAAAAGAGAAATGACCCAAATCAACAAAATCATGAATGAAAGAGGAGAGATCACAACCAACACCAAAGAAATACAAACAATTATAAGAACACATTAGGAGCAACTCTACGCCAGCAAATTAGATAAACTGGAAGAAATGGATGCATTCCTAGAGATGTGTAAACTATCAAAACTGAACCAGGAAGAAATAGAAAACCTGAGCAGACCTATAACCACTAAGGAAATTGAAGCGGTCATCAAAAATCTCCCAACAAACAAAAGCCCAAGGCCAGATGGCTTCCCAGGGGAATTCTACCAAATATTTAAGAAGAATTAATACCTATTCTTCTGAAACTGTTCCAAAAAATAAAAATGGAAGGAAAACTTCCAAACTCGTTTTATGAGGCCACCATTACCTTGATCCCTAAACCAAAGACCCCATCAAAAAGGAGAGTTACAGACCAATATCCCTGATGAACATGGATGCAAAACTTCTCACCAAAATACTAGCCAATAGGATACAACAGGCCATTAAAAGGATTATTCACGACGACCAAGTGGGATTTATCACTGGGCTGCAAGGTTGGTTCAATATCCTCAAATTAATCAATGTGATACAATACATTAATAAAAGAAAGAACAAGAACCATATGATCCTCTCCATAGATGCAGAAAAAGCATTTGACAAAGTACAGCATCCTTTCTTGATCAAAACTCTTCAGAGTATAGGGATAGAGGGTACATACCTCAATATCATAAAAGCTATCTATGAAAAACCCACAGTGAATATCATTCTCAATGGGGAAAAACTGAGAGCTTTCCCCCTAAGGTCAGGAACGCAGCAGGGATGTCCACTATCACCACTGCTATTCAACATAGTACTACAAGTCCTAGCCACAGCAATCAGACAACAAAAACAAATCAAAGGCATCGGAATCAGCAAAGAAGAAGTCAAACTCTCACTCTTTGCAGATGATATGATTCTTTATGTGGAAAACCCAAAAGACTCCACCCCAAAACTGCTAGAACTCAGACAGGCATTCAGTAAAGTGGCAGGATATAAAATCAATGCACAGAAATCAATGGCATTCCTATACACCAACAACAAGACAGAAGAAAGAGAAATTAAGGAGTCGATCCCATTTACAATTGCACCCAAAACCATAAGATACTTAGGAATAAATCTAACCAAAGAGGCAAAGGATCTGTACTCAGAAAACTATAAAATACTCATGAAAGAAATTGAGGAAGACACAGAGAAATGGAAAAATGTTCCATGCTCATGCATTGGAAGAACAAATATTGTGAAGATGTCAATGCTACTTAGAGCAATCTACACATTTAATGCAATCCCGATAAAAATACCATCCACTTTTTTCAAAGAAATGGAACAAATAATCCTAAAATTTTTATGGAGCCAGAAAAGACCCCGAATAGCCAAAGGAATGTTGAAAAAGAAAAGCAAAGCTGGTGGCATCACAATTCCGGACTTCAAGCTCTATTACAAAGCTGTCATCATCAAGACAGTATGGTACTGGCACAAAAACAGACGCATAGATCAATGGAACAGAATAGAGAGCCCAGAAATGGACCCTCAACTCTATGGTCATCTAATGTTCAACAAAGCAGGAAAGAATGTCCATTGGAAAAAAGACAGTCTCTTCAACAAATGGTGTCGGGAAAATTGGACAGCCACATGTACAAGAATGAAAATGGACCATTTCCTTACATCACACACTAAAATAGACTCAAAATGGTTGAAAGACCTAAACGTGAGACAGGAGTCCATCAAAATCCTAAAGGAGAACACAGGCGGTAACCTCTTCGACCTCAGCCGCAGCATCTTCCTCCTAGAAACATTGCCAAAGGCAAGGGAAGCAAGGGCAAAGATGAACTATTGGGACTTCATCAAGATAAAAAGCTTTTGCATAGCAAAAGAAACAGTGATCAAAACCAAAAGACAACCGACAGAATGGTTGAGGATATTTGCAAATGACATATCAGATAAAGGGCTAGTATCCAAAATCTATAAAGAACTTGTCAAACTCAATACCCAGAGAACAAATGATCCAATCAAGAAATGGGCAGAAAACATGAACAGACATTTTTCCAAAGAAGACATCCAAATGGCCAACAGACACATGAAAAAGTGCTTAACATTGCTCAGCATCAGGGAAATCCAAATCAAAACCTCAATGAGATACCACCTCACAGCCGTCAGAATGGCTAAAATTAACAAGTCAGGAAACGACAGATGTTGGCTGGGATGTGGAGAAAGGGGAACGCGGCTACACCGTTGGTGGGAATGCAAGCTGATGCAACCACTCTGGAAAACAGTATGGAGGTTCCTCAAAACGTCAAAAATAGAGCTACCCTATGACCCAGCAATTGCACTACTGGGTATTTTCCCCAAAGATACAAATGTAGGGATCCGAAGGGGAACGTGCTCCCCGATGTGTATAGCAGCAATGTCCACAACAGCCAAACTATGGAAAGAGCCAAGATGTCCATTGACAGATGAATGCATAAAGAAGATGTGGTATATATACAATGGAATATTATGCAGCCATCAAAAGGAACGAAATCTTGCCATTTGCAATGACGTGGATGGAACTGGAGGGTATTATGCTGAGCGAAATAAGTCAATCAGAGAAAGATATGTATCATATGATCTCACTGATATGAGGAATTCGTAGTCTCAGGAAACAAACTGAGGGTTGCTGGAGTGGTGGTGGGTGGGAGGGTTGGGGTGGCTGGGTGGTAGACATTGGAGGGGTATGTCCTATGGTGAGCGCTGTGAATTGTGTAAGACTGTTGAATCACAGACCTGTACCTCTAAACAAATAATACATTATATGTTAAAAAAAAAAGAAGATATCTGGAAGGGAAAAATGAAGGGGGGGAATCGGAGGGGGAGACGAACCATGAGAGACTATGGACTCTGAGAAACAAACTGAGGGTTCTAGAGGGGAGGGGGTGGGCGGATGGGTTAGCCTGGTCATGGGTATTAAAGAGGGCACGTATTGAATGGAGCACTGAGTGTTATACACAAACAATGAATCATGGAACACTACATCAAAAACTAATGATGTAATGTATGATGAGTAACATAACATAATAAAATAAAAAAAAGAATTTAATTCCTGCTGATAAACTAGGTATTCATGAGAAAATGCAATTTCTAGGCATCCCTTCAAGGCCAAAACTTCCTCGCCTGTCAGAATCATCTCACTTAAAGAAATCGAGACATATTATAACATAGTTAATATTTTCTCTATTGAAATTTTTCTGGGCTGAAATTTGGATATCTCTCATTTTCTTGTTTCAAGTTTAGGTTATAAAATGACATACGATTTAGTGCCCCAAAGCACTTTTCAGACTAAATTAATCCTAGCCTTTTATAAATGCCTAAGAGAAATTAAACAGCTTAGCCATAATTGTACGACTGGCTAGAGGTAAAAGCTAAAATGAGAAGCCTCTTCAGTGTTTTTTTCTAGCCAGGACACAGTGGTGTCTTCCTGCTACAATATGAGCATTTTTTCCCCCCTTTATCTGCCTTCAGTGGAGACAAAACAGCTGGTCACCATCCTTCCTATTTGGATAAAGAGTGCAAGAATGGATTATTATAAAAATCACCTCCTTCCCTCCAGTTTAGTGGGTGATGATTCCACTGAAGGGAAAGAGCAATAGAGGGGAAACTTTCAATGTTGCTGGCCTGTTTCCATGTAATCTGTGGATAATAGAGCTCTTTGATGTCTGGTACTTTCATAGCCACCAAACTCAGCTTCCCAGTCAACAGAAAAGCTATTTTACACCACTTTTGATGTGATGAAATAACTTAACTAGACATGGTTAATCACATAGCTGGTGATTATGCCATGCAAGGAAAAGCCATTAAAATAAGCCAAGTGCCGCCTCTAACAAGAACAAAGGAAAACTCCCTAGCAGGCATGTACATAGCTGACTCAAGTGCTCTGGCATGACTCGGTTTTTTACCATCCAGATTCACTCTCACTATTTTCATAACACGAAACATAAACATCACTGCTTCCATCAGAATTCTGCATACCTGCCCAATTTGCTTATTTCTTATTCTGCGAGGCAGTCACAATTTGTCTTTACTTCGTTCCAGACGTATCTGGCTTTGATCACACCGCCAGGCTGAACACCGACAGATTCTGGAACTAAAACAGAGAAAGCTCTTTTGTAAAAGTTTAATCCCACTTAGGTCATCTGTTTATTGCTTTGTCCAAAACATCTAGGTTTTCTGATGATTTGACTAGTATCACAAATGCAAATCCTATAATAAATGAGAGTACCTACAGGTTAGCAGCATCAAGGGAAAAGAATGCTCTGGGGAGAGCAGCACTGACAAGTTGGTTTATTAGTTCAGCTGGTTCTTAAAGACCAGCCAAGGTCCTGTTTTCAACTAGATTGTTTATTTGTATCAGTGGATGCTCAACTTTGCTTATTTCAAGAAAATAAGCAAACTAGATCTCCTACATTCTTTCTATGTAGAGGAAAGTCTAACTTTTGTAAATCTCGATGCACTGGAAGCTAATCAAATTTGACATTTACCCACATTCATACATTTCCCAAAGCCTGGCAACCAAATGAATCAGTGATCTTGAAATTAAGTTATTAATTGTAATATATAATTACATTAAAAAATTAACTATGGGCTAAATAACCTAAGAAGTATTAGGTGGACTGTACGTTGGTTGAACATAGAGGGCAGTGTTGTATAAAAACCATCCAAGGACCAAGAGAGATGTTAAGAAGATATAATTCCAAAAATTAGGAGTTCAAGGTATAATTTTAGAGTAAGTTACTCAGTGCTGTAAAAGGAATCTACACTTTGTGCTTAGATAATTTATCTTTTTAGGAAGGAATATGACAAATCTCGAAAAACTCATTCAACACAAGAAAAATTGCATTTTTCAATGATGGATGGATTTATTAACTGATTTCAAAAATAAAATGTCAACAGGTCATTAAAAGTTTAATTACAGATGCTTTCAGTATCTATATCACTGTATGAAATGACAAGGAAACTAATTAAGGATTCTGTGCCCTAGTTTCCTCATCAATAAAATGATGGGCCTCATTCACTCAGTCAAAAATATTTATAGGGCTCCCACTATGTGCCACAGGATTTAAAGTAGTGAGCCAGCCAGCGTCTTTGCCCTCTTGGAACTTACACTCTGGTAAAGGAAAGCTGGAAAATAAACATGATAGTGGTAATGATTCTGAAACAAATAATAAAGATGAGGTGACAGTGACTTGGGGAGAAAAGCACTGCTTTCATCAGGGATCATCTGACCTGATGGGGGAGGAAAAACGTAGCAAAGATGTGGTGTGGGACGGAATTGGAGGAGAGAATTCCAAAGCGCTGAACCAAACCAAAGGCCTTAGCCAGGATTGGACTTGATGTGATAGAACCGCAAGAAAGATGGCATGATAAGCACGATGAATAAAGGCAAGTGTGGAAAGTGGCTAAGTCAGAGAAAAAAGAAGAAACTAGAGACATGGTATTTAGACCAAGGTATGGAATTTGGATTTGAGCCTAAATGGGTTGGTAAAGTATCCCAAGTTTTGAACAGGAGAGTAAGACGGTATTTACACATTCCAAGATAACCCTTGCATTTGAGTACAGATTAGATCCTGGAGTTGCAAGAATTGAGGGAGAAAAACGAGTTAGGAAGATAATAGTTACCAGGAGTGGATTAGATGGTTTGGATGAGGGCAGCTAGGTTAGATTAGAAGTTCTCAATTTCTTGGCAATGGATCATTTTGCCAGTCTGTGGAGACCTCTCAAACTATGTTAAATGCATAAAATACAATGTAGAGAAATAAAAAGGAGAATTAGCATATTAAATGTAATTATATAAATATTTTTAAATGTGTGATTAATACATTAAGTAACAAGATTTAGTATAAATAAAATTTTGAAATGTCTGCACAAGCTGTAATATGATATGGAAATAGCTGATGAATATCGATAACAAGGTACTACTAATAATAATACCGTGGTTGGTCCTACATTCATGATTAAAGAAAATGCTAAATTTTAGTGAGAAGTGTATGAAGACAAAGCTGCAAGTTTTTCCATATAAACTCACACATCCCTGAACTCTGGGTCATACATGTTCATGCTTGTGGCTTCCTAGGTTTACGCCACTTTTTTCTCCCATTGGGCCTTTTCTAGGGAGCTCAGATTCCCGATAACTATACCATTTCCATCTCTAAAGAGAATCTATGTTGATATCAGGATAACCTATATGGAGATTTTTCGGTTTGCCAAGATATCCTGACTTCACTTACAGTTGGCTTCCATCACAAGATTTGGATGTCAGATAAGAATAAGCAATAAAACCAGGGCTCATGGCAACATGTATCCACCATTGCTTTGAAAATATTTATTAAATAAATAGTATGTACACCACTTAACTCCTGTTTATATACAGAAACACTTTCTCTTATCCTCTCAGAAACAATAGAAACAATGGGAAAAATATAACTAGAGATTGAAAGTGCTGGGTGTTGCTCTTGGATCTTCTTCTCAGTTGTTTGATTGCCTCTGACAAATTATATGACTCACTGATTTCCTCACTTATAGTATAAAGCTAAAGTATATCTACTTTGCATCGACCATCCCAGCATGCTACTTTTCCATAAAAAACTAAACAGGTTGAATAAAATGAAATGGATCTTTTCACACTATTGATATCATAGTGTGATGCATTTCTCATGGTTATTGGGTTTGGTTTGATTATACTGTATATTGAAGAAGAGTTCTAATTGTTTTGACAGGCTTAACACCTTTCAAAGAAATTATATATGGAATGGGGAAATCTTAGTTTTGATGTTGTCTCTGAGATACTAAACAGCTTTGTCTTCCATTTCTTTAATATTTAAGTACATTTTGTTCCATACCCAATTTTCCCTTTCTACTCCCAGCAACCACTGCTTTCAAGGTAGCTTTCTAATACAGAATGCGAGAGGAAATCTGGACCAAGGATTTCATTATAAATAAAATGTGAAAATAAAATGATCTTTCTAATTTCAAAAAAAAAATTTATATTTATGTATCTAGCCTTAAATACAAATACAGGCTATACATACTAAGCCCCTGAAATCTATCCAAATCAACCTAATGAGAATCAGTTTTTATAAATCTACTGCTAGCCATTTCAATTAGCAATTTTGGTATCACAAAATTTTAAGGAAGCCATGATAAAAGACCTAAGTTAGTTAATATGGCTAGTGTAATATGACGTGGGTATTAAAAGGTCAATTTCTGTGACAGGCATCATCAAGAGCCATGACATTTACCATGAAGTTGCAGTCAGAGTGCTTAGGCATGATATGAGAGTTTTACATTCACCTATAGTTTTGGAAAGTCCCAGAACTGGGTTAATGGAAAGAGCACTTCTATTTTTACTTCTTGGCCAAAATCAACAGGCATTCCCTCATCAAGGAAATGAGTCCAGAATGAAAGCCAAGACTGTTAATAAGCAAGGAGTCTTACTGACCTAGTACTATGTGAGGCAAGAGGAAAGGTATTACCAAGGGTAAACATAGTTGTTTTTATTACATATAGAATTTGAGAGAATTAACTAGAAGGAAGTTTAGTTATATTAATGTCATCTATGATAAAATATAAACAAAGATAGGAGCAAAATGACATAATTAAACCATGGTCTTTGAGGACAGCTACATATTAACCCGTTTCTCATTCTACAGGCTAACTTCTTGGCCAGTTACTTAAAATATCTATGGTTCAGATTTCTAATCTATAAGCTCAGTCATGATAACAGTGACTAACAGAGCCCCCCTAAGGAGCACTGGGATAACCCATGTGGAAAAGTGTCTTGCAATTGAGTAGGCAATTTGAGTTTTGCTCTTGTCAAAACAAGCATTTCTTTTTGCTAACTTGGACTTATACAAATTAAATAGAGTTACTTCTTAATTTTCAGGAATTGTAACATAATAGGATGTTCTGGATAAGATTCCTTTTTTTCTTGGTTTGGCTCTTCCATATTTTTTTCCTCTTTTCCACACCATATAGTCTTCCTGCTTTCTTTTTACCCCTATTGCTTCTTTTTCTCTTTTTCCTACTGGTCCATCTTATACCAATCATACCATAACCCTTCTTCCCCTCTTTTATGTTATCTTCCTTCTGCTGCCTTTCCTCTTGCCTTCTCATCACTGTTCTCATTCTTCTCTTTGGCTCAGCTTCAACACTCATTTGCACTGTGACCATACTGGCCAGAGTGTGCTAAGTTGCATGCTTGTCTTTCCAACCAATCCCAGAACTCTTTGATCTTGCAGAGACCTGACCAACCATGGCATTTCTTTGAACTCAATGCCTTTGGTTTTTCTCAATAGCTCTTCCTAACTTCTGCCTGTAATTTTGCTTTAGCTGGAATTCCATTTGTTGGAAGGTGCCAATTGTATAGGTGCCAAATATTTGAGGTTTTGTTATGTGATCAGAAATTTGGATATTTTAAATCAGGGAATTTTAGCAGTGCTCTAGTGCTTAAATGAGTCTTAAACAAATACATATTTAAGACTTAAAACAAGACAATACAACTTTTCTGTGAATAAAATTAAGAAACAATGGCAAATATAAAATGGCTGTTTGTATTATATTGTTTCTTATCAAGGCAATATTAACAGTTTTCTTAGCTCTGCAAAAATTCCAGTAAAATCCCCTCCCTCAAACTGTAAAGTAAAGCAGCTTAATAATTTAATAAAATCCATCTTTATAAGTCTCATGTGTTTATTTAAACTGGATTATAATTATGATGGAGAAGTGGTGGTATGAAGAGATTAGAAGATTATAACATGCAAAAATATAGAAAAACTATAGTCCTAAAAAGGAATATTGAAGTAATTAGTCACACTGACTTGGAAAAGTTAATAATAGATTTGCATGTTACATTAGTCAAGATTCTTTTTTTATTTGAAAACTAGAAACAATGTAACTCAGTTGTTTTTCTCTCTCCCTTGATTATACTTAAAGAATTGATCATTTATTTGGAGAAGGAAAAAAATATCTGAATTCTCTAGACAACTGCATTACAAAATGATTTGTGACTGCATTGTTACCATACTGATTGTAAATGTGAAAGCCATTGGGTTGGTCCTTTATGAAATGTAGCTGGAGGCTCTCTGGCTCAGCTTTATTTATAAATAAAAGGGGGAAAGGAAGCAAATTACAATTTCAGAGTGAGTGAATATTTTCCAAAACATTCACAAAAGAAGGAAGGAAGGAAGGAAAGATGAAAGGAAGGAAGGCAGACAAACAGGCAAGGAAATAAAAGACTTTATTCTTCCTTTTATTGAAAGTTAAACCTAAAGATACTATAACAAGATTTGGTCTTCAGAATGTACTTGTTAAAACTGTACCAATTTGACATGTCTGAGACCTGGACTCTGCTGCTCCTACAGGAAGACTGAATATGCGTGGTGTTTGTGAGTCAGGCCGCAAATTGCTCTATCTTTGGCATTGGCTAGAACTTGAAATTCTGTGTGTTACGTTTATCCTTTCACTTGAAGCTGTTGTTCCTTTGTAAAACATACCTTTCCCTAGGATGGGAATCACTTATGCTATTTTAATCACTTATCATGTGAGAGAAGGACCCTACAAGCTTATTTTAACAAAATAGAAAACGATAGCTCCAGATGAGATTGTGATACCAAAAGAATAAATGTTGGAAAAGTAAAAAAAGTAAAACATCATTATTTTTAATGGGTGAAACCTACTAAATCCATATCTAATCAAGATCTATAGTCCTGTTTTTATTTTTGTTTTGTTTTTTTTTACTGAATAAATATCTATTGAATTTTTCCCATGTGCAAGTCATTGTTCTAGGCTCTGGTGATCTCAAACACACTCACATACACAGTTATGATATTCATTCATCCAACCTTCTTTCAGTACATAGTTATTGTATTTCTAATACATGCCTAGTAATGGTCTGGGTGCTAAGAATATTGACATGAATTCTACAGAAAATTTCCCATTTTTTCACTGTGTTTATTTTCTTTGTAGAGTGATAGAAATAGACAAAAAAACTGTCGAAGTGTTGTCATATGAAAAAATGGTATTTGAGATCAGGGAATAACTTGAGGGAGAGTGGGCATTTCAGATGTAAACTGAATGAAGAAGGAGCCAACCACACAAAAATTTTGAGAGAGAGCATTCCAGCAAGAGGTAAAAAACAAAACAAAACTCTGAAACAGGAGGAAGTCTAGTAAAATAAGAGCTACCTCTTATTTTATAGGCTTCATCAGAGGGAGCTAGAGGCATAATGTTATGAGGTAAGAGTGCTGAGGTAGGCAGCAGGCAGAGTATGAAGAGAATTATGGGTTGTGGTATGACGTTTGTGTTTTAAGTGTGCTGAGAAACCACTGTAGAGGTTTTAAGCAGAAAAGGGACAAGATAAAACATACGCTTTAAATTTTTTATTCTGCCTGAAAGATAAACTATGTACATACTCTGTGTTTGAGGCCACTGCTTACCAAATGCTTTCTAAAAAACCACTGCCAGTTTCACTTCTGCTTAAGATATAGAAAGTCACAACAGAACAGCACTCCCATCTCAACAGCAAGAAAATGGTGGATAATCTACGAAATCCTAATTTCTTGAATTGATCAGAGCTCTGAGGTGGCAAGACAACAAAACAAACTGAGTTCCAAGCAGTGACAAGCACCCCTGATAAGAGATGGGACCCATGGGCTATTTCACTTTTGGCACACTACTGGAAGAAGAGATGACTGCCATGGAAGTGAGTAATATATAATCAGCCAAAACTATAATGAAACCTAAAAGGCTGAATGTGGGCTAGCACATCAGTTTAGAATAACTGAGATCCCCCCACACACAGCCCTTCTCACTCACTCACAAAATCTTCTTCATGGGCTTCTACCAGGTAATGATAAGAAAAATGGGTGCAAGGCAGGAGGACAGAGTGAGCTCCCTGCAATGGCACATATACAAAAGAGGTGACTGGCTGCCAATGAGGGACAACCACACAACACTTATTCCCCAGATCCCATTTTCACGAGGAGCCAAAACCCTAAGGCATTGAAAAAGAGGCAGCAAATCTTTCTGCTCCTCCACCTGCTGGGA
Source organism: Zalophus californianus (assembly GCF_009762305.2). NCBI lineage: Eukaryota > Metazoa > Chordata > Mammalia > Carnivora > Otariidae > Zalophus > Zalophus californianus. The sequence goes on from NC_045607.1 coordinate 73,583,227, forward strand.
GGGATACAAGCAAAACCACTAGAGAAAGGGTAGGAAACCCTCCTTTCTGCCTCAGCAGCCAGGAAAAGATTCATTGCCTCTGGAGAAAGGGTAAAAATGAAAGCTGTCTGCCCCTTGCAGAGAGGGTAGAAAATCCCCCCATTAATTCCCCAAATTGATATCAAATTGACTGATATCAGTCAGGGGTCTACTACTTTTGAGGGAAGGGCAGAAAACTCTTTCCTTTCTCAAGACCTGTCAAAGATAGATAATAGAGTTTGGCTGTTATGGGAAAAAGAGGCAGGAATGATGAAGAGACCCAAAGCTCAGACACAAAGACTGCTTGAGACTAAATCTGGACCAGGAGAATAGAGATTCACTTCTCCAATCACAAGCTTAGCATAGGCTACCAAGCAGTAACAATCCACCACAGTGTGTGTTTTAAATGAGTGTGGCCAGTAACTGGGAATGTAGAGAAGGATGCTCAGTGTGATATAGATATCTAGGATCTACTGAAAACCATAGGTGAGGCAGGAGAAAAGTAGATCCCTTGGCCATCCCAGGCTTCACACTAAGCACAAAATGACAAAAATTTTCCATTGGAAAAGTTTGAAATTTGTGGTACATTGAGGGTAACAACAGCAACCACAAAATCTATAGTTTGCTCAACTACTGAATGGATTGACTCAATCTTCCACATTAGCAGTCTGACAGCAGAAGAAACATGCCCACTTCTAGGTATAAATACTATTTATTTCAATTTCAACTGATTTGTGTGAAACATGATGTTTAGTATTCAATTGCAGTTAAGAGACATGAAAGAAAAGCAAGGGTGAAAAAATACCCATTCTCAAAAGATAAAGCAACTAACAGAAGCAGACTCAGAAATGACTTAGATGTTAAAACAGTCAGTGACTTTCAAGTAACTCTGAGTAATATGTCAAAGAATCAAATGGAAAAAAAATGGACATTATGCAGGAACAAATGGGGAATTTCAGCAGAGAGGTAAATTATAAAAAATGTCAAATACAAATGTGTACAATTTAAAAAACACTCTTGGGTATCAAGAATTCTTTTGATAGCCTCATAAATAGACTGAACACAGCTGAGAAAAGAAACAGTCGACTTGGATCTAAAGAGAGGTAAAGAGAAATTATTCAAAATGAAACAAAAAAGAAAAGAATAAAAATACAGAGTAAGCTAGAATTATGGGACAAGTACAAATAGTTTAACATATAGGTATGTGAAGTTCCAGAAGAAAATTAGGAGGTTGAAGAAATATTTGAAGCAATATAGGCTAAGAATTTTCCAAAACTAATCAAATACAACAAACCACAGATCCGAAAAGGTAAGAGAACACTAAGCAGGATAAATACAAACTATATATGTACTTATATATTATATATAGGTAAACAAAACAAAAATGTAGACAAAAATGTAGGCACATCCAAGTTAAACTTTGGAAAGCCAAATATAAAGTGAAAATCTTGAAGTACAAAAAATTTTAAACAAAGGAACAAAGATACTACCCACAGAAGACTTCTCATCATTAGTTATACCAGCCAGAAAACAATGGAGTGACATCTTTAAAGTACTGACAAGATTACATAGAACAAAACTATCAACACAGAATTTTTTTTAAAACTAAGTTTTTATTATTTTTTATTTTATTTTTAGATTTATTTATTTGAGAGAGTGAGAATGAGAGAGAGAGCGAGAGTACATTAGAGGGGGGAGGGTCAGAGGGAGAAGCAGGCTCCTCGCGGAGCAGGGAGCCTGATGCGGGACTCGATCCCGGGACTCCAGGATCATGACCTGAGCCGAAGGCAGTCGCTTAACCAACTGAGCCACCCAGGCGCCCTCAACACAGAATTTTATGCCCAGCAAAAATGTTTTATAGAAGTGAAGGCAAAGTAAAGACATTTTTAGACAGAGAAAAGCTAAAAATGTTCATTGGCAGTAGATTTGCATTATAAGAAATATTAAAGGAATTTCTTCAGGCAGAAAGAGTATAACACAAATATGAATTTGGATCTATATAAAGAAAAGTACCAGAAATAGTAAAAAATGCAGGTAAATATAAAAGTATTATTTTTCCCCACTTTTAAATAGGCAAACATAAAAAGATAAGTGAGTGCTTAATACAAAATAGTAACAGTATATTGTGAGGTGTATAACATAGGGAGAAGTGAAATGCACAATAAGAGAAGCAAAAAGAATGGGAAGGAGGAAATGGATTTAAAATTTATACTGTTGCAAAGTTCTTATACCACGAAGTGGTATCATACTATTTGAAGATAGACTTTCATAAATAATTTATATTAAAAACTTTAGAGCAACAATATACCTTATATGGCAAAAGGGATTTTGAAGATGTGATTATGTTAAACATCTGGAGATGGGGAGGTTATTCTGGATTATCCAAGAAGGCCTGATGTAAACATATGAGTCATTAAAAGACAAATGCAGATCAGAGTCAGACGTAAGTATGTAGCCACAAGACAAGAAATGCAGGTGGTCTCCAAAGTTGAAAAAATAAGGAAGCAAAGGTCTTCTGAAGGAATGTAGCCCTACCAAAACCTTGATTTTAGACTTCGGAACTCCAGATATATCGGAAAATAAATTTATGATGTGTTAAGCCACTAAATTTGAGGTAGTTTGTTGTAATGGGAATTAAGAAACCAATACAACTAATTAAGTAATAGCATGGGTAAAATGCAATCATAGAAATACTCAAATAATTTTTAAAAGGTCAGAAGAAGCAGAAAAAAACCCAAAACAGTGGGAAAATACAAAAGCAAAAATATAAAAGTACAAAATAAAAATACCAAGACAGTAGATTTAAATCTAGCAATTATGTTAAATATAAAAGCTCTAAACAGAAAATTATAAAGGGCAAAAATTGTACCATTGGGTAAGAAGGCAAATCTCAGCTATACGTTGTCTACTAGAAAACCACATTAAAGGAAAACACACACACACACAAAAGGATGGAAGAAAATATACCATGAACAACAGAAATATGGAAGGGCTATAGTAATGTTAAAGAAAATAGTCTTAAAAACAAAGACTCTTAGCAGGAATTCTTAACAAACTCTTTCATAAAACACGAAACAAGACAGCATTTCCCAACACAAAATGCTAGCAAGAATGTAGAAGAACGACTCGCATCCATCACTAGTAGGAATGGTACAGCCATTTTGTAAAATAGTTTAGCCCTTGTACATAAAGTTACACTTACACTTACCATACGATTCATCAATTCTATTCCTAGGTATTCATTCAAGAGAAATGAAAACATGCTCTCTTTACCTGCACGTGAATGTTTCATGGTAGGTTTCGTAGGTACTGCCTTGTAGAATTCCTTATTTGTATTAGTTTTCTATTCTTGCAGGAAGGAATTACAAATTCAGTGGCTTAAAACAACACCCACTTATTATCTCACAGTTCTGTAAGTCAGATGTCTGGGTGCTCTGTGCAGGGTCTTGTAACGTTGAAATCAAGGTACTGACTGGGCTGGGCAGTTATCAGAAGGCTTGGGGGAAAATCAGCTTCCAAGTTAATCCAATCTGTTGGCAGACTCCAGTTCCTTGTGATTGTAGGTTTGAATTCCCCATTCTCTTGATAGAGGTCAGATGTCTGCCGTCTGCTAACAAAGACCTCCCACATTTCTTCTCAGATGCACCCCTCCACATTCAAAGCCATCAACGGTGCATGAAGTTTTCTTCATGTTTAGATTTTCTGCACTGCATGTCCATGACCAGCATGACAAAATGTTCTGCCTTTAAAGGGCTCATATGATCAGATTAAGGCAACTGGGACTCTTCTGCCTATAATACTCTTATCCCTATGGTCAACTGTGCCATATAACAATCTAATGACAAGCCTGATCTTTTATCATATGCACCGGTTCTATTCACACCCAAATGGGAGGGCATTAACAAGGGCGAAGGTCACTCGGGTCATTCTTAGAATTCTGCCTACATATTATTCAAGAAGCAATAGATATTGTTCGACTATTTGTGAAGGAGCATTAATCTGACTTGGATTATATATATATATATATATTTGCAATATATATATAATATACATATAAATATTTGCTTCTCTTTGTGATGTTTTGATATTATACAGACATAGCTACTGGGCAAAGTAGAACGATCTGGTGATAGGTTTTAACTGTGGATGTTCAGGATCATATCAATGGCAAGATTTTGCTTTCCAGGTTTATTCCAAAGCAATTTCTTTGTCTGGGTTTACAGCAAGTACTAATTTCTACGTAAGCAGGACTGACCATATTTTTCTGTAGGAATGAAAGGAAAGATACAAAGCCATGAACCCAAATAGTCAAGTAGTGATTTAAGAGGAAAATAAGTCTTGAGTTCAAGCACCAGAAATACATCTGACTCGAAAATGTGATGAAGAGGGGGAAGCAGATGAATTAAAATGGGACTCTGCAGGAATGTGATGTGGTAGGTCCTGAAAGTATCATCAGCTCTCCTTTACACCACCTCTTTTAAAAATACCATTAAAGGATTGGTAAGACTGTCTCTTCTGAAACCTTTAAATTTTGGCCATGGAAGTGTGGATTCTGACCCTTGTTTAAGGATTTAATGATGCAACACTAGTTGACTTGTTCTTGTTTTTCACTCCAATCTGGTCTCACTGAAGGGTCAAATGAGACACTTACCCTTTTTCCCCCCAATTTCATTTGGATATAGCTATATCTATATTTGACATACATTGCCTTAAATACTCCTAACACATTTGAAATCTAAGTAGTATTGTTTCCATTTGAAAGAGGAAGAAACTGAGGGTTGGAATTAAAATCATCTTCCTTAAATGACACAAACAGAAAGAGCCAGAATCAGAAAAAAGGGGCGTCTGAATTCAAAGCTTGTGCTCTTATCATTTTCCTCCTTTACTTCTCATACAACACATACCTTTAGGCCTCCTTGGAGTTTGCTCCTTTCCCCAAGGTTCATATGGGCTTGACCTAATGAATGCTTGCATCATTAGGTGTAATCTTATGTATTTTACTTTGACCATGTGTGTAGCTTATGCTGCAATTCGGTTTTCTGCTTTAGTCTTAGCAATATGAATTTTTATTCTTGGTTTCCTATGATAAATATTGTGATCCAGGTTATTGTGATCATTAAATAATATTTTTTTTTCGCTATTTGTTTATTGTATTTATTTGTTCTTTTGTTAGGGGACCCCAAATCCAAAAAGTTGAGATCATCATACTGCTTTCTTCATGGCATGGTAACATCATACTTCTGCATAGTTCCTAAACTCTTTGACGTCTTTTAAAGATTCCTTTATTTTATCTCTATTCCCTCCTCTCATTTCACCCCCTCCCTCCTCATTAGGCAACTATTCCAATTGTTTGATGTCTTTTAAAAATTCATATGTCTTTTACATGTGGGGTTTTTTTGTGTGTGTATTTTAAAATACCTAAAAAGTTGTATAATATTCATCCAATTCTCTTTTACTCTTTTTCACTCAGTACTGTGTTTTTAAGACCTACTGATACTGTGTGAATCTCTTGACCATTGCCTCTAACTTCTGAAAAGTAGTCCACAGTGTGCATTTTCCTTTGAGAAATACTCAGATTGCCATCAATTTCCCACTCCTGGAAGTAATGCTGCAGTGAACATTCTCACACATTTACCTGCAGAGATATGGGGTGGAGGTGAGGGGTGAGCAAACATTTCTGGACCATATGCTGGGGAGTGAGATTATTGGGTCATAGGTTACACATAACTCAGTCTGACAACAAACTTGAACCAGCAGTGGCCAAGGGTTCTTGTATCTCTGTACTCCTTCCAGCTCTTGGCATCAATCAGTTTTATATGATTTTGTAATTTTATGGATTTTTAAATTCTTTTTGTTTTTTTCTCTCTCCTTTTTCTTTTCTTTGAGTTAAAGTTATTAGTAATATAGATTTCTCCCTCTGGGATTTACCACATTGTAATCTTTGTCAATTTCTCTATTCACTTACTTGTTGATTTTCAAGAGTTCGTTATGTATTCCAGATATTAATTCCTTATTTTTAGACATTGTAAATATTTTCTTCCAATATGTTATGGGCCTGTTAACTTTGTCAGTGACATTCTTTATTGAATAAAAATCTTTAATATTAATAAAAACAAACAGACCTTCTTTTTCCCCTGTTGTTATGTGCTGTGGGGGATTGGTTACGAAGTCCTTTTCCAACCATAGATCACAAAGAAATTCTAATATATAAACTACTATTTATAATTTACCTTTCATATTTAGGCCCTTAATCCTTCTAAAGCTTATGTTTGTAGATATTGCTAAATGAAGGAACTGTTTTATAATTTTTCTACTTGGTGAGAAAGATTCCTTCTAATTCCCTTTTCATCTCTTTCTTTATCACTTTCAATCATATATCAAGTTCTTATATATGAATGAGTCTGTCTCCAATTTCTATTTACTTAAATATTAATATTTATATCTCCAAGCACCTTGAACAATCTCTATCACAGAGAATTATTTTAAAAGATTAGAATAAATAAATTTCATTCATAGGATAGTGCTACTAAGAGTTTCTGCTAAAATATTTTTTACATGTATATATCTCTGAAATTTAAAATTTAGGGAGATTTTTTTAAACAACTTAGTCGATTTAGGGCACCTGGGTGGCTCAGTTGGTTAAGCGACTGCCTTCGGCTCAGGTCATGATCCTGGAGTCCCGGGATCGAGTCCCGCATCGGGCTCCCTGCTTAGCAGGGAGTCTGTTTCTCCCTCTGACCCTCCCCCCTCTTGTGCTCTCTCTCTCTCATTCTCTTTCTCTCAAATAAATAAATAAAATCTTAAAAAAAAAACTTAGTCGATTTGGGACTCCTGGGTGGCTCAATCGTTAAGCGTCTGCCTTTGGCTCAGGTCCTGATCTGGGATCGAGTCCCACATTGGGCTCCTTGCTCAGTGTGGAGCCTGCTTCTCCCTCTCCCTCTGCTGCTCCCCCTGCTTGTGCTCTCTCTCTCTCTGACAAATAAATAAATAAAACTCTTTAAAATAAATAAATAAATAAATAAAAACTTAGTCGATTTGAGGACATGTCTTGGATCTGTCACTGATAAGAAAAGGCAATGTTATTCAACATCCTAAAATAGATGATCTGTAAAATTCCTTACTACTCCAAAACTCAGTTTCTATGGTGGAAAGCTAAGGGAATTTGAATGAATGGGATAGAATGTGGGTATAGTGAAGGTTGAAAGTGTCCCACTCATGCTTTTAGAAGTGTTAGCATGAAATTCCATTTTTACTTTTAGACCCTACTCTTTGTTCTGGATTCCCACTAAAGCATTTTGCAATCCACAACTTTTCCTAGAATTTCATGGAATCCAGATTTCCTGCCTGATTGCCAAGACCGTCAATGTTACAACAATGGGAGATATTAGGTACCAGTGGATTGCATAAATTTTCAATTTGTAAAACCAGACAGCACATTTTTTTTTAAGATTTTATTTATTTATTTGTCAGAGAGATAGAGAGCACAAGCGGGGGGGAGGGGAGCGGCAGGCAGAGGGAGAGGGAGAAGCAGGCACCCCACTGAGCAGGGAGCCTGATGCGGGACTCCATCCCAGGACACTTGAGATCATGACCTGAACTGAAGGCAGACGTTTAACCATCTGAGCCACCCAGGTGCCCCTGGACAGCACATTTCTTAATCACATTCTTCACTGGAAGGTAATTTTGTTGCTTGCTGATAGCAAGTCAAACTGGACTGCAATATGGCCAAATAAGCACTAGCCATTTGTTTAGTGTGGGACTAGGGCTAAGAATCTATTTATATATCAAAATACACTTTGGGACAGCCTGGATATATCCTGGAAAGGAATAACATGTATATATTTCTGGGTAGTATGCTCTTAATTTAGATAATCTGATCTGCTCTGTATTCTCCTTGTCACCATAATATTAAGTTTAGGATTGTGTTTATCTGATAGTAACAGAAAATATTACTGCAGAGGCTTAATAAAGTAGGATGCTCAATTAATCAGGCAAAAAGAAATCAGGAGGCTATTCAGCTATATTGATTTAAATAAAGCCTCAATGACTCACACTCTTTTTCCTTCTTCTCTGTGGCTTTTGTTATAGGGGCAACATAGTGGATCCGGGACTTTTTTTTAATGAGTCTAATTATTGCAGATGAATTACCCTTATTAATATTTGAAGGTATATTACCTTTCAGTCTGCCTTCTTAATATTGTAGACGCTTTAGAAATTCCTTTTAAAACATTATTTACCCATTTTTAATTATCTAGCCCTTTTTCTTATGAAAATTATGCAGTTGCTAAAATGTCCTTTTGAAATGTGTTGTGTAGTAATGATGCGGATATATCTTGATCAATTTATTATTGCCCTAGATTTAAATGCTATGATTAAAATGACATTATAATTACATAATAATATATTTAGGTAATGCATAATATCAAATAATGTATACTATATAAAATATAATATTTGTTGAGGACTTATGATGTGGCTGGCAGTTTTCATCAAGCAAATGCTTGGCATAGAATAATCCAGTTAACCTCAACTTAAATTTCAGATATAAATACTAATAATATCCCCATTTCCAAATGAGGCAATTGAATCTCAGAGAGAATAAGCACTTGCCTAATGTGACACAGCTAGTGAGTGGTTCTTCCAGAATTTGAATCTAGGCAATCTGGCTCTAGACTCATGCTCTTCTTAAGCACCACATTACACAGCTATGCTTCTATAAATACAATTTGTTTCCATATGGCAATTTTTGCCAAGTTATATTATATGATTGTTTAATACTCAACTACTCAACTTGTAGTCACTAAGTCTCCAGATATTTTCTCTTACAACATTTAAAAAATACATACGTGCTTGTGGTGGAGACACTGTGACCTTTATCTGTGTGTGTGTGTGTTATTAAATCAATTTTATAACATACTAAGTGCTTCAGTTAAGGACCTTGAAATGCACATGGGCTCTAGGTTTTTTGCCAAGTTTTACAATTACATTTTTTTCTCTTAATTAATCTAACCTCATCCATCTAAGTTTTGGTTCACTTTTTGCAGGATAAGTAAAGGCCTTGCTACAAAGAACACATAAGTCAGATGAAGCCTTTGATTATTATGCATTCCCATAAAATGTACAGATGTGGCCTTAATAATGTGTACTAAAAATTCTGATTTTTGTAAACCAAGAAATTTGGGACAGCCCAGTAAACTTGTTAGGAAGAATATCAACCATCACAATACCACTTAGACAACAGCTCCCAAATCTACACTCTTCAGCTTTCGAAAGTTCAAATTCATGTATGTACTGTCATTTTAAAAAGCTATTGATATGTGAGCTACTCTTTTCAGTGTTGTTGGAGAGAAGATAAAAAATAAAGTTTTAATTCATATAACAGATGCAAAATATTTTATTTATAATTATCATGAATGTGCTTACCAGCCCATGGGTTAAGAACAATTTGATTGAAGAAGAACAATAAAACCCATATAAGTTAATCATTGTTGAAAGCCTGAAAAATGATGAATTTTAGCAGTGGCTTTATTTGTAGTCAACAAGGAAATTAGATTATCCTTTTGCAGCAGAAGAGGTTACAATTGGTTATATCCCATTGACAGCCTTTAAAATATACAAACCTTTTACCTGACAAAGATAACACATCTTTAGAAGAAATAAAATTACTTGATTTGTTTTATGAAACAATGGGTGTCATATATCAGTATTAAACAACATAAAATATTGTACTTTTGCTCTTGATTGGTTTTGTATCTATATTTTAGAAGAGTTGAAGAGTAGTAAAAGATGTTTGCTTACAGTCATGCAACCAGAATCAAAGCCCTTCTCTTGGAGGCAATTGCTTAGGGAAGCATACTATGTTCAAAAATATTAGATATCCAATAAATACATAGAAACAAAAATTACAAGTAAAGAGGGTCTTAGAAACTGTCTACCACAGTGATTTTCTTTTTTCAAGAAAAAAATATCTCTTTTTATATATTTTACCATATGGAAAACATAGTCATGAAACACTGCTCTCAGGGGACTCCTCAAAGAGGGTGCCCTGAAGTCTACCTGATGAGACCTCCACTTTCCCATTTGATAGCTCCTACCTTATTAGGTAACACTGGAACATAGTCTTAATTATTAATTCCACTATTTGATAGAAATAAGGAAGATGTTAGTTAGTGTAAGAATTCAAATTTACTTTTCCTGATTCCTGGATGAGTATTCCATCATATGAAATGTTGCACTGAAGGTTAATGCTCAAGGATAGATGCTAGCAGAATGTAATTCTAGGCCAAATGGAAAAGATCTTTATATTACCTGTATTTTGGAATTATTGATGCTACTGTTCTGCTCCATTAGCAGGGATAATTGCTATATGACTGCATTGAGTCATTTTGAAAGCTATTGGATTCAATTGAATGCTAAATGCATTTTGCTACAGGTAATAGGTTTGTTTGGCACTGAAATAGCTATCAACAGCAAGTTCTGGTATCTTTAGAAATCATAAAACCAAACATGCATCTTCTTCAAACGCCTAGAATAGTTTAAGAAAAGTATAACTGGAGAACCTGGATTCAGAGTAGATGGTCTTTTTAGGGGTAGTGAGATTAAGATTTTAGTTAAATTTTATTCCCAGTTATAAGTGAGAATCCATCTGATTGGCAAGCATCAAGGGCAAATGGCTACTCTCATCACACATTACTCTCACTCTCTTTTTATTCAATAAAAGTATGAAAGAAAACAATTTTATCTAAGATGGTGCAATCCTATAATAATTTATGTAAATTTGAAATTCACATACAATGTTAAACTCAGGCCTAAAACAATGTAACTGTGTTAACATTTAAAAACTCAGTGACACACACTTCTTCCAGCTTTTATTAATTTTCCTTTTATCAATAATTCTATGGAATCAAATCTGGAAATGTTATTATGCTTGAATGGTAGTCCAGATGAAAGGAACTCTCGTGTCTATAGTTGACTATATCTTTTCTTTTTTGCTTGGGTTACCACCTTTCTTCTGTCCCTCTTCAATTGGTCTAAACTGGACTTTCTCCAGATTTGGAATCTCAGCCTCAAAGCCATCTCCCTACTTTCCAGAAGTGACTTGAGGCCCCATCAATATTACCGAAAGCATGGAAAACTCTTTACTAAGTTCAGCCAAAGAGAATGAATTTAAATTCAAGGTGAGGTAAAAAATACTTGCAAATGTAGAGAAATAAACTAGTACATTAGGGGAAGGTCTCTAATTCTATTTTAATCTAAGTCTGACCTGAGTGTAGATTGACAGACACAGTTTACGGGATACCTGGCTCTATTTCTTTCCTTTTTCCTATTTTCCTCTTTGATATTTTTCCCATTTCTTTCCTTCTTTTCTTTTGTAAAACGTGTTGTTATTGGCCATAAGGTCAAAGGGCCTTCATGATGGTATAACTTCCTTCTAAGACCTTTCTTGTTCTATCTTAGGGTCTTTGATACTATTTTAATGTCTCAGATTCCTGGTGGGCCACTCATTCAGTTTCCATTTCTTAGATGATGATCTGCTTCAAACTGTCAGAAAATTTACATAGGAGAAATGATTGATTTGCTCTGACCCTACTGAATGATCAGACTGGCTCAGGTGGCCTATCTCCACTCACTTTTTAAAGTTCTTTTTGATTACTTTTTCCCTCAATACTCCAGAGAAAGGATTTTCAAGAATAATATCATTAAGAATTTACATATCCCCCCAAATTAGTAAGATTTACCACTTATTCACGTCAATGTCCCTGGACTTGGAGGCCAGCACAAAAAGCGTTTAGATGAGATTTTTCGATGACAAAAACCATTCCCACTAAGAGGAAAAAAAAATTCATCTTTTCCCCAAAGCCATTGTTTTTCTATTAGTTCTTCTATTAGTTAAAATGATAATATTACTTTCAACTAAAGAGAGATCAATTCCCTGGAAATATCTATAAATGGAAAACACTGGAAAGAGAAGCATGCGCCATTGAGTTTTTTTCCTGTTGATGAAGTATGTTGCTTTAAGGCTAGAAATGCCATGGATGCAAATTTCAAATTTGTAAAGATTATAAAAAAACTAGAGTTCCTATACAGATTGAAACAAGTCTTTATTTTAATTTGAATTCCCTCAATAAAAGTCACATGTTATTTTCTTTTATTCAATTTATTTAAACTAAAAAAAAAAAATTCAAAAACATTTCACCCATCTTCCCCTACCCTGCCCCAACCACCAATCTGTTCTCTGTATCTATGAGCTTCTAAAAAACAATACATACACACACACACACACGTATTTGACTCTACATATAAGAGAGGTCATACAGGGGCCTCTGGGTGGCTCAGTCGGTTAAGTGTCTGCCTTCTGCTCAGGTCATGATCCCAGGGTCCTGGGATGGAGCCCCACGTTGTTGGATTCCCTGCTCAGCAAGGAGCCTGCTTCTTCCTCTCCCTCTGCCCTTCCTCCCCCGCTCATTCTCTGGGTCTCTTGCTCTTAAATAAATAAATAAATAAATAAATAAATAAATAAATAAATAAAATCTTTAAAAAAGAGAGAGAGAGATCATATGGCATTTGTATTTTTGTCTCACATGTTATCTTTTAATAGAATTAGTGCAGCCAACTCCCAAGTGCTGTGCTAGCTCCTGGTTTCTCCCTCCTCCAAACCATTCTGTATATAGTAATCAGAGTGATCTTGCTAAAACAACAATGTTCTACTTAAGCCATTCAATGACTCTAAGATGACTCTTAACTGGGGGGCATACCTGGCCTCACTGCCACCTCCCCCCTGCTTTGCATTCCAGTGACAAGTCTTTTACTTCCTCAATTACACCATGTTACTCATTCCCAAACCTTTACATGGGCACTTCTCTCTCCCTAGAATAATTTTACCCATCCACCTCCTCCAAATAACCTCCTTATCCCTACATAATCAAGTTCCCATCATGCTTGTAAGTAAGTACTTCTCTCCTCTTCATGTCTACCTATCTGGCCCAAGTGCACAGCCCTGTCCAGTTCACTGAACCTACTGGACCTCACTGGACCTACTGGGGAACAACTTTGTCCCTGGAACTGCACTGGGGGAGGGAGGGGACAGGCACTGTGCATGCAGAGCTCCAAGTTCAAACCACCATTTCCAGAGGCTGAGGGGAAAAAAAAGAAATCCTTAAAGATTAACATATGCCTACAAATTCCTGATAAATACCTGTGGTAGGAATCTATGAATAGAGCCAAACATGAGAAATAGAAGCATTTGCTAACCTTGCCTCAGAAACAAATCTTCATCCTAAGACAAGAAATTAGATATAACATTTATTGAAAATGAGCACATTTTCTATGAGATTTTCCTTAAAAAACTCCAGATGGATTTGGAATTGGAATTACAGATAATGCCACATAAGCATTCCTAATGTTGTCAGCTCCAATGGGATGAAGTGTTTCACCCCAACCCCTCAGATGGTCAATTATGACTTCAATCCTCTTGAAAGCTCCCTTAAGACTCCATCGTTACCTAATGTCAATTGTTCAATTACAAATCAGGTTTCAAAGGTCTCCAAGTTCTGCACATTGACGAGGTAAGTGGAAAAAAATTTGAGAGATGGAGAAGGCCCAGATCAATTTGGACTTTCATTAAGCTACATATAATTAACACAGAACAGATGCTTCCCAATTAATTGTGCTGGCTTCAGACACAGGAAAATCTTTACTGATTTGTCTTGGACAGAACTTAGCAGGGGGAAAAAGCTAGTAGAATCAACATACATTTTAAATAATATTACCATTATCTTAAAATACTTACTTGCCTCTACGCATTTCATGGAATTCAGTGCTACATAAAGTTATTTAAACAGAGGCAGACACTTCATTCTAACAGTTTAAGATCTAAAACACAGGATATTGATAAGGTCGTATGAATAATAAAAAAATTCTAAGGGGCGCCTGCGTGGCTCAGTCGTTAAGCATCTGCCTTCGGCTCAGGTCATGATCCCAGGGTCCTGGGATTGAGCCCCGCATCGGGCTCCCTGCTCGGCGGGAAGCCTGCTTCTCCCTTTCCCACTCCCCCTGCTTGTGTTCGCTCTCTTGCTGTGTCTCTCTCTGTCAAATAAATAAATAAAATGTTAAAAAAAACTCAGTTAAATATGAAGCAAAATCTATCCATCTAAACGAAGAGCACCTTATCTATCTATCTATCATCTCCCAACTACTTTATAAATCTTTATTATTTATCCCGAAGTCTAAGTGCAAAATACTACAGGGCATTCACAAAATACTAGTACAGAAATAAAATTTGAACACCATAGAAAATACCACACACACATTTTCTCATAGTAAATAGAAAGGGTTCCACATAGTCCCTGACAAAGCACCATCTACTAGAAAATTAGACCAAGGCTTTGTCTAAACAATTCCAAAAGTAATATAAATTTTAAAACAGCAATACGGTTATGAGTATGGGGTCATTATGATGCCCAATATATTAAGTTTCTAGTTTAAAAAAATTAAAAAGATTTGTCCTTTCCAGCCTTTAAAAAACCATGATGTTTTAGAATTTTTATCTGTATATTTATAAATGCCAAATGTGATATTAATTACTTTTGTAATAAGGACATAAACATATTTCATTTTTAAAAACAATAATACTTTCATTTCCTGGGTTAGTATGTGTTCATTAGAGGTGATGCAAATATTTTTCATGTGAAGAAAACAGAAAAAAACGGTAAGAATGGAAATTTAATTGGAAAGCTGGACAGAAGATGTACAATTTATCCATCTCTACAAGCACATACACACACAAAGTAGTCTAATGTATGCCAAAATATTAATAGTAGATACATCAGTATGATAGGAATTAAGGTTTATTTTGATGATCAGTATTTTCAGAATTTTCTATAATTCAGTTCTGGCATAGCACACAAGATCTACAGAGTTAGATTCTTTGTGATTTGATTTTAAGTTTATCATTTACTAGATGCCTGACATTAAGTTACATAAACTAGCAAAGCCTCAGTGTCACTATTTATAAAATTCTGATAATGGTCCCTACTATTTATAAAATACTGATAATAGTCCCCCCAACAGTACTGTTGCAGGAATCTAACTGTATGAGAAATTCCAAGAAAAAAATACTTACCGAAGTGTTTAGTGCTTAGCACAAACTATTTTAGTTATGGTGATGATGACAGTATAGATTACAATGAAGATATAATTAACTTCATAATGACAATAGGTATGATTATAAAGAGGATTTGACTATCATAAGGGCCAACAAAATTGACTTTCAAAAATACTATAATTAGGGATGCCTGGGTGGCTCAGTCAATTGGGCGTCTGCCTTCAGCTCAGGTCATGATCCCAGGGTCCTGGGATCGAGTCCCATATCGAGGTCCCTGCTCAGCGAGGAGCCTGCTTCTCCCTCTGCCTGCCACTCCCCCTCTTTGTGCACGTGTTCACTCTCTCTCTCTCACTAACAAATAAATAAATAAAATCTTTTAAGAAAAATACTAGAATTAGATGATTTCTGCTTGATCAATTAGTCTATTGGAAATACTTAGTAGCCAATATATGTTCATCAAATAATCAATCAATAATTCCAACCACCAGGGTGCCTGGGTGGCTCAGTCGTTAAGAATCTGCCTTCAGCTCAGGTCATGATCCCAGGGTCCTGGGCTCGAACCCCGCATCAGGCTCCCTGCTCCGCGGGAAGCCTGCTTCTCCCTCTCCCTCTGCCTGCTTGTGTTCCCTCTCTCGCTGTGTCTCTCTCTGTCAAATAAATAAATAAAATCTTTAAAAAAAATAACAATAATTCCAACTACCAACAGAATGCCACTAAAAGAGATTTAGCAAAATGCCAACGTAAAACAAGCACCTCTAAAGTAGTAACACACATAGAACTTGATTCTTGGTATATTGCTAAGTTTTAAGAGCTCTTACTATCCCACTCTAGGCTCTTCCTTTCCTTAGCACCTGTAAGGCTGAACCACGGGCTTATTTACATTAAGCATACAAAAATGTTGAATCCTGGATATAAAAATTTCTTCTTAGAAACTTTTATATTAAAGTTGGAGACTGATTTTTTTTTTACCAGTCCTACCTATCATTAAGGTAAGATAATGCAAAACAGTGTTTGTTCATTATTTAATAATTCTTTATTAAGCATTCATTATATGCCACCTATTATGCTGGGCAGAGTAGGGAAGGAAAACATAGACCTCATTCTCACAGATACCAGACTTTAATGTGAAATACATAGCAGAAAAGAGAAAAATCATAGCACAGTGTGCTATATTATGGAAAGGGAGGTACAGACTGCCCTATGAGGAGTCCCTGGATCTGGGAAGGGGACATAGAAGGCTTTCCTGGAGGAATTGATGTTTAAGTTCAGACCTGAAGAATTAGTTGAAATTAACTAAGTGAAGAAAGAGAAAGATAAAATAATATGTGCATATGCCCTGAAAAGACAGAGCATAGTATGTTCTGGAAACTGAAATATAGCAGAGCTAAAGAAGAGTGTGGTAAAAATCAGCTGAAGAAGTTAGCAAGGGGCAGACACAACAGCAAATCTCCATTATAAGGGATAGCTCCATAATATTGTACTTATATGGCGTGATGTCCTCTGAAAATACCCATTGAAGATGAGCTCAAAGTCAAAATCACAAATCATGGAAAGAATGAAGTATAACAAGTTTTAGAGACAATGAAGTTTATGGTTTATCATTGCATATATATATATATATATATATATAATATATATACACATACATATGTCAGTTAGGGCTCTAGTAAGAAACAGAATTCACCCCAGATGCTTCAAATGGCTAGGGTTAAGTGAACCAACAAGTTATGGGAAAGCACCCAGTTGCTTAGCAACAATAAGATGGCACTGCATCCTAATAGCTAAGGAGACAGAAGGAGGAAACACAGTATCAGTAACTTGGGAGGAATTGTAACTCAGGAGAAGAGGCCATGTAGCAGATATTGTTGTTATGGACTAAACAGGTAAGTTCACCTGGAGATATGTCAAAAACAGGGAGAGAGTAGGGAGGAAATACCCTGACCTCTGTCTTTTCCTACCTGTTTGATTTCCTGCCAGGACATCTCATTGTCTAAAACCAAATAGAAGCCAGTTGGCAAGGGAGCCTGGGGGATACAATCTACAGAGGACAGCATCCTGGGGCATGGGTCAGGCAGGAATGGAGGAACATGGACATGGTGTGAAGGTGGGGACAATAAGAGAATAACCATCACTCATATATAGTAAATTACTTTTTCAAAAAGGATGTTAAGTTTGCAAACCAGTTTTAGAAAGACATTCCACTTTTGGAGAACTAAGAAAAGAGACTGGCTTGTTGAGCAAGGAAAAGAGATCCTGCACACATGGAGGGATGAAAGAAGAAATGTTTATATTTTTGTTCACTGAAATGAAATTGGATGAGAATGTGTTATGGTGCAGCTTTCTACGGCTAACTCTAATGTCTCCTTAAGAAAATTCGGGAAAAATATAGCAAAATGGTAGCATTTGTTAAATCTGGGTGTGAAAAATTGGTGCTTGGTTTTTGTACTTTTTATACTTCCCTGTATGAATAAAGTAGCTTGTAATTTTTTTTTTTTAAAGAAAGCATTCTGCTAGTTTATCTTGCTTAACTCCCTCAGACTAGTGGATTCCAAATTTTGATGGATCACAGATCCCCTTGAGAAACTGAATAAAGGTACTTTTTTCTTCTCTACAACACCTTGCCTAACCCAACAGAGACACACACTAAATACAAAAGTTCACAAGTGTTTATATAATTTCAGAGAATTCATTGACCAGCCCATTTCTGAGCAGCCTTTGGGTCCATATAGCCCAGAAACATTAGAAAAGCCCCTAGTATTCCAGTGGACACCTTTAAAACAAGGCTAAATAAAGACCTTCAATGTGTCATATAACACTTTGATGAAGAAGGTTGATTGTTTGTTGAATTGACTAAAATACTTAAAAATACCTGGTAATATAAAAAAGCATTGATTTCCTATGTCCATTCATACATTAAAGATACAGATATATTGTGAAACTTTCTAAGATCTAATGTAAGTAAAGAAATCTCAAAAGAAAGTATGTTTTTGTCGATAGGAAATATGTGAGAAAGGTATGTCCTAGTTTTCCTTCCTGTGTCTCAGACCAGGGAAACAATATCACCACTTTTCTACCTCAGCACTGAGGTAAACAAAGGAACGGATATGGATGTTTCTGCCCATTGTGGGCGAAAACCCACAATGAGCCTGTGTCTGAATAAGATTTGGAAATAAGAGGTGTGTGGCAGAGGAAGATAATGGATACAAATGTAGTAATTAGACAAATAATAGAAAGTAGAATGTCTGATCATGGTGAAAAGGTCATGGATTTAGTTGTTTTAAAAGGGCATACATAAGAATGAATGCCTGAAGACAGATCTCATACCTGTCAATAGAGTGCATAGAAGGTAGAAATCATGTAGGATACAAACATCATGAAAAAAAAATCCAGAACAATGATAAGATTCATGTGTATATAATAGACAGTAACATTCTCCAGCCCCATCTTGCTGAATTTCGAACTTCTAAGCCCATGGGAGGATGACTGACACATCACTTACTTTGGTAAATGAAATTTCTTTTGGTGTTGTATTATTTAATTCAAAGTAAAAAATTGTAGATTTTCTTGTTTTCTTCTAAAAAGCTTATAGTTTATTTTTACATTTGGGTCATTTTGAGCTAATTTTGTATAATGTGTGAGGTATAGGGCAATAATCCTTTTTCTGCATATTAATGTACAACTGTTCCAGCATCATTTGTTGGATTGTCTTCTCTCTATTAAATTGCCTTTGAATCTTTTTCAGATCTGTTGAATATTCTCCTGGGCTTTCTATTCTGTTCTATTGATTGATGTATCTCTCTTTTTATCAACACCAGTGTCTTGATTACTATAGCTTTATAGTAGTTCTTGAAACCAGTGTGGCCCATTCATTTTCTTTTTCAAAATATTCTGACTTTTCTAATTCTTTTACCTGTCCATATGCTCATTTTAGAATGAGCTTGTTAATATCCACAAAAAGATCATCTAAAATTTTGGTTGAGATTATGTTGAATCTGTAGATCAAATTGGGAGAATTGACATCTTGATGGTTTTGAGTCTTCCAATCCATGAACACAGTATATCTCTCCATTTATTTAGGTCATCTTTGATTACTTTTATCAGTTTTTTGTAGTTTCCAGCATACATATACTGCACATATTTTTTATAATTATACCTATTTAATTTTACTTGATACTATCATAAATTACATGATATATATAGGATACATATGTCACAATATAATATATAATAGTGTATATGTTGTATACAATGTATTTAATGAATAAACATATATAGTTAAAATTCTGTAATCCACTTATTTCTCACTAGTGCATAGAAATATAATTGATCTTTGTAGGTTGATTTTGCCTTCAAGGTAATGCCAAAGTAATTTGTTAGTTCCAGGAACTATTTTGTAGATATATAGGGATTCTCTATGAAGATAATTAAGTCCTCTATGAATAAAATGTTTTCTTATTTTCCAATCTATGTACTTTTTTTCTTATCTTATTACACAGGCTAGAACTTCCAGGATAATGTTAAATAGGAGTAGGGAGAGAGGACATTTGCCCTCTTCACAATATCAAGGAGAAAACATCGTTTTCCCATTAAGTATGTTACCTACATATACATTTGTAAATGCCTTTATCAGGTTAAAGAAGTTCTCTTCTATTCCTCGTCTGCTGAAAGTTTTCATCAGGAATGGATGTAGAATATTGACAAATGTAATTTTTTTTCATCTACTTAGATAATCGAATGGTTTTCTTTCCTTAGTTAATATGGTGAATTACATTGATTTTTGGATGTTGAACCTCTCTTGCATTCCTTGAATGAACCTCATTTGATCATGATGTATTATTCTTTTATAGGATGATATCTTTATTTATAGAATAATAATATTTATGCTGGAAATAGATCTTATAATTTTTTTAAGAACATGTGTGTCTATATTCAGGAGAGAGATTAATCTATAGTTTTATTCCTTGTAATCTTTATCTTGTTTTGGTATTAGGGCAATGGTCTCATAAAATGAATTTGGAAGCACTCTCTTCTCTTCTATTGTCTGGATGAGATTATGAGATTCTTCCTTTAATGTTTGGTACAATTCACAAGTAAAACTATTGGGGCCAGGAGTTTTATTTTTTTGTGAGATTTTCAAATACAACTACAAATTAAATTCCTGTGGTAGATATAGGGCTACTCAGCTTATATATTTTATCTTGAGTGGGTTTTAATAATTTGTCTTTCAAGAAATTGTTTCATTTCATCTAACTTGTCAAATTTATGGGCATAAAATTATTAATTGCATTCTTTATCTTTTTAGTGTTAGAGTCCGCAGTGATAACCTCTCTTTCATTCCTAACATTGGTAATCTGTGTCTTCTGTTTTTGTTTTGCTCTTCATGGTCAGTCTCACCAGATAATCCATTTAATGGTTTTTGGGTTTTTGTTTTGTTTTGTTTTTGTTTTTTTTTCTAAATTAGGTTTTGTTTCACTAGTTTCTTGTTTTTAACTTCACTGAATTTTTTAGTATTGTCTTTTTCTTTGCTTTAGATTCCTCATTTTTCCCTGGTTACAGTCAAACTGATACAGCATGGTCCAAGGCTCCTGCAATAAATCACACTGCTGGCAGAAAGTATATGGCATGACCAAAGACCCCAGGTATACACAGAAATTTTTATCAAGCAGGATAGCCCAAGGCTTTAGATTTTCTCTCTCAGGATCTGTTCAAGGGCCAGTTTCTTTTCAGGGTTTTTCTGTTCAGGGTTTGAACACCCAAACTGGCCAAGTTAACCCTTTATATACAACAACATTTCTTTTTTCTCTGGATACCATCAAGATTTTTTTCTCCTTTATATTCATCATTTTGTATAAAATATGCTTAGATTTGTGTTGTTGTTTTATTTTATGTATTTATCCCACTTGGTGCTCTTTAACCTTCTTGGATCTACACTCTATGGTTTGTCTTAAATTTGTAAAATTCTTGGTCATTACTTTTTCAAGTATTTCTTCTGTATGTCTGTCTTTTTTTCTTCTGGGATACCAATTGTGAATGTTCTAGAATGTGTGAGTTTGCCTACTGGATACCAATTATGAATGTTCTAGGATGTGTGAGTTTGCTTACACACACATGCAGTTTGAGTGATATTTATTGGACTATCTTCATATTCACCAATTCTTTCTTCACCTGTCTTTTTTTTTTTTAAAGGTTGTATTTATTTATTTGAGAGAGAGAGAGCACAAGCAGGAGGAGTGGCAGACGGAGAGGGAGAAGCAGGCTCTCCGCCGAGCAAGGAGTTCAACATGGGGCTTGATCCAAGACCCTGGGATCATGACCTGAGCTGAAGGCAGACAGTTAACCAACTGGTCCACCCAGGTGCCCTTATTTCTTCACCTGTCTTGAATTTTCTTTTGAGGCTATTTAAAGCATTCTTCATGCCTGTTACTATATTTTCTATTTCATTTCACTTTCATTTGATTCTTAGCGTTCTCATCTCTCTCCTGAAATTACTAATCAAATCTTATATTTTATCTACCGCCTGTTACTATATTTTCTATTTCATTTCACTTTCATTTGATTCTTAGCGTTCTCATCTCTCTCCTGAAATTACTAATCAAATCTTATATTTTATCTATCTTTTCAATAAGAGTTTTTGACATATTAATCATACTAATTTATGTTCCCAGTCATGTAGTTTCAATATCTGTGCCATATCCAGATCTGGTCCTGATAATCATTTAGTCTCCTCTAATTGTCTTTTATCCCTTGCCTATTTATATGCTTTTTATATTTTTGTTGTTGTTGTTGAAAGTCGGACATCTTATGAAGGATAGTCGACCTGTGATAAATATATTCTATGCCTGAGCAAATTTTTCCTTCTGCTAGGTCTTTCTTCAGGGAGATTGAATTAATGTAGCTAGGAATTGGGCTGGATTTGAAAATAGTCGTAGCTGTGGTTCCCCTGAGTGCAACATGGGCTTCAGATTCCTAAATAAATATCTTGTGCTTATGATGGGCTTGTTTTACCAGCACAATAATTGTTTGATTATGGTTTTTAGGTCTTCTTTTCACATTCTGGTTCAGAGTTCTCTTCACATGGTGTTGGTCCTCTCCTTACCCTCTTCCAGCAATACTCTGCTTTTACTTGTTATTCAAATGTGTTATATTAGTGATGAGAATTATAGAGGATGAGTAGTCTTATTATTTTGAATAAACCGCAATTTTAGGGTGTGGACTTCTTGGTTCTACTGCCTATGCTCTGTCTTTATTTATGGGATCCACTCATAATCCTGCCCTTCCCAAAAGCAGGGATATATATATATATATATATATACACATACCACTTCTTCTTTATCCATTCACCAATCAGTGGACACATGGACTGCTTCCATATCTTGGCTATTGCAAATAATGCTGCTTTAAACATGAGGGTGCATGTATCCCTTTGAATTAGTGTTTCTGTATTCTTTGGGTAAATACCCAGTAGTACAATTGCTAGGTCATAAGGTAGTTCTATTTTTAACTTTTTGAGTAACCTCCACTGTTTTCCACAGTGGCTACACCAGTTTGCATTCCCACCAACAGTGCATGAGTGTTCCTTTTTCTCCACATCCTCACCAACACCTGTTGTTTCTTGTGTTGTTGATTTTAGCCATCTGACAGGTGTGAGGTGCTATCTCATTGTAGTTTTGATTTGCATTTCCCTGATGATAAGTGAGGATGAGCATCTTTTCATGTGTCTGTTGGCCATCTGTATGTCTTCTTTGGAGAAATGTATGTTCATGTCTCCCGCCCATTTTTTAATTGAATTGTTGGTTTTTTGAGTGTTGAGTTGTATTAGTTCTTTACATATTTTGGTTACTAACCCCTTACTGGATATGTTATTTGCAAATATTTTCTCCCATTCCATAGTTGTCTTTTAGTTTTATTGATTGCTTCCTTCACTGTGCAGAGGCATCCTATTTTGATGTAGTCCCAATAGTTTATTTTTTGCTTTTATTTCCCTTGACTCAGGAGATACATCTAGAAAGAAGATGCTATAGGCAAATGTCAAAGAACTTACAACCTGTGTTCTTTTCGAGGATTTTTGTGGATTCAGGTCTCACATTTAGGTCTTTTTTCCGTTTTGAATTTATTATTATGTATGGTGTAAGTTTCATTCTTTTGAATGTCACTGTCCAGTTTTCCTAGTCCCATTTGCTGAAGAGACAGTCTTTTTCCCATTGGATATTCTTTCCTGCTTTGTCGAATATTAATTGTGGGTTTATTTCTGGATTTTCTAATCTGTTCCATTAACTTAATATGTTTATTTTTGTGTCAGTACCATACTGTTTTGGTTATTACAGCTTTGTAATAAAACTTGAATTCCAGAATTGTGATGCCTCTGTCTTTGCTTTTCCTTTTCAAGATCACTTTGGCTATTCGGGGTCTTTTGTGGTTCCATATAAATTTTAGGCTTGTTTGTTCTAGTTCTGTGAATAATGATGCTGGTATTTTGATAGGAATTGCATTAAATGTGTAGATTGCCTTGGGTAGTATAGACATTTTAGCAGTATTTGTTTTTCCAATCCATGAGCACGGAATATATTTCCATTTTTGTGTGTCACCTTCAACTTCTTTTATCAATGTTTTATAATTTTCAGAGTACAGGTCTTTCACCTCTTTGGTTAAGTTTATTCCTGAGTATCTTATTATTTTGGGTGCAATTGTAAATAGGATTGTTTTCTTAGTTTCTCTTTCTGCTACTTCATTTTTGGTGTATAGAAATGCAACATTGATTTTGTATCCTGTGACTGACAGAATTTATCAGTTCTAGCAGTTTTTTTGGTGGGGTCTTTCAGGTTTTATAAATGTAGTATCATGTCATCTGCATTGTTTTGTTGTCTGATTGCTGTGGCTAAGACTTCCAGTACTATGCTGGATAAAAGTGGTGAGGGTGTTTATCTTTGTCTTATTCCTGACTTTAGGGGGAAAACCTTTTTCTCCATTAAGGATCATGTTAGCTATGTTTTTTTTCACATATAGTTTTCATTATGTTGAGGATTGTTCCCTCTAAACCTACTTTGTTGAGGGTTTTTATTAGGAATGGATGTTGTACTTCATCAAATGCTTTTTCTGCATCTATTGAAATAATCATATCGTTCTTATCCTTTCTCTTATTGATGTGATATATCATGTTGATTTATTTGCAAATATTTAACCACCCATGCCACCCAAGAATAAATCCCACTTGATCGTGGTGAATGATTTTTTTTTTGATGTATTGTTGGATTTGGTTTGCTAGTATTTTGTTGAGAACTTTTGCATCTGTGTCCATGAGGGATATTAGCTTATAGTTCTCCTTTTTAGTGGTGTCTTTATCTGCTTTTGGTATCAGGATAATGCTTGCCTCATAGAATGACTTTGGAAGTTTTCCTACCTTTTCTATTTTTTGGGATTGTTTGAGAAGAACAGGTGTTAACTCTTTAAATGTTTGGTAGAATTCACCTGTGAAGCCATCTGGTCCTGGACTTTTGTTTTGTTTGGAGGTTTTTTTGTTTTTTTTGTTTTTTGATTACTGATTCGGTTTCTTTGCTGGTTATCAGTCTGTTCATATTTTTTGTTTTTTCCAGTTTTGGTAATTTATATGTTTCTAGGAATTTATTCATTTCTTCTAGGTTGTCCAGTTTGTTGGCATACAGTTTTTCATAATCTCTTATGATTGTATCTCTGTGGTATTAGTTGTTATTTCTCCTCTCTAGTTGTGATTTTGAGTCCTCTTTCTTTTTTTCTTGATAAACCTGGCTAGAGGTTTAACAATTTTATTGATTTTTTTTCAAAGAACAAGTGCCTGGTTTCACTGATCTATTCTATTGGGGTTTATTTCTGCTCTAAGCTTTTTTCTTCCTTCTGCTGGTTTTAAGTTTTGTTTGTTGTTCTTTTTCTAGCTCTTTTAGGTGTAAGGTTAGATTGTTTATTTGAGATTTTTTTTTTTTTTTTTTTTTTTTTTTTTTGCCTCTTGAGGTAGATCTGTATTGCTATATACTTTCCTTTAGGAACCGCTTTTGCTGCATCCCAGAGGTTTTGGACTGTTGTAGTTTTATTTCAATTTATTTCCATGTACTTTTTCATTTCTTTTTTTATTTCCTGGTTGACCCATTCATTGTTTGGTAGCATATTGTTTAGCCTCCCTGTATTTGTGTTCTTTCCAGATTTTTTTTTCTTGTAGTTGACTTCTATCCCAGCTATAAGTTTTGACCAATGTCCAAACTGCAGCAGTGCTTGTTGCCATTACCTGACATATTAAGGCTTTTGTTCTATAGTAGAAATATGACAAAAGGATTCAGTCGAAGTTTGTTTCCTTTTTTCACAGCTGCTGTTACCTTTCCCTAGTCTGTGACACAACAGATGATTCTTATATCTCACTCCAGTCTTTACTGTAAGTGCTTTGTGTGTTTTATGAAGGAAGACCCCGCAGGAAGATGCAGACTCCCCCAGTGTCTATGGATCCCAGGGTTTGACACTGCCTCATCAGCTTGAATTTTACTTTTATCTATTTGTCAGTTATTGTAGCTGAACTCTTAGCAGGTTTTTGACTGTTTTCTACCCTAGCTTAGTTTGTACTTACATGATTTCTCCTCAAACTTGGCATCAGTTACTTGCTGTGCAACATCAGTTCTCTAATGGCTTAAAAAAAGTTATGATTTTGACATTAGTCTGGCTAGTTTGTATTGTAATCCTGAGAGAAAACCTCCTTCCAGCTTTCTGTGTCTTGGCAGTGAGCCATAAATGAGGGCAGTGAAATATTAGCTGAAGTGAAATATTAGCAAGTGTTTAGTTGCTGGTACTTGACCTTCCAGCCTACTCTGATTCTGCTGTAGTGATCTTGGAAGCATGCATTTGTATAGACGAGCCATTAATATGAAGGAAAGACAGCTGCCCTGGAGAATTTTCTGTATTCATAATAGACACTGTGAGTAAGAAAACTTTGTTTAAGCCCACAGATATTGTGAAGTTATTTATCACAGCAGCAACATTTAGCATGCCCTGACTAATACAGCATTTAAACTAGAATGTCTGAGGTGATGACAGAGGCACAAATAGTAGAACAGAGGCAGAGACAAAGATACATGTGTAACATACAAGAGGAAAGAAAACACACAGACCTTGGGAACTTTTTTTAGGAACATGGGACTCTAGGGAAGAAGCAGGAATCCAGTTATCAGAAATCAATGTGTCAGGCAAAGACTAATAGAGTTAATGAAATAATTATAGAGATTTAGTTACAGTAAAACTGCAGGCAAGGTCAAAACACATTGCCTAGAAAATAGAAACAAGGTAAGAACAAGCCACTCAGCAAAACTGACTCAGTGTGAGTAGTGAGTTATTGAGTTCCTCCTGATTCTCAGCATCTTGGACAGATCTCTTTCTAGAGTGGTTTAATTGGACCCAGCATCTAGGACCATAAGAATATACCATAGGATGCCAAATAATTGTTATAACCTAAAACATGACTAAGAGCCTCTGTTGGAGGAAAAGTCCCTTCAATGACAGAATATATCATCTTGATCAAATGCCATCATGAACTTCTCCTTCTGTGGCAAACAGCTTGAATGCTAAGACACTACCACCCACATCCATATGTCTCAGTGTATGCTCTGCCAAGATATCTGCTTGCCATTTGCTCTGTCGCTACAATGCCAAACACCCAGGTGAAAAGTGAAAGATTCAGTCAGTGTTTCTAAACATCCAGATGTTTGGCACCAACTAAGTAAAATATCTGGATGCATGACAGAGTTTCTCACTTTTTCATCGGGCTGTTTGGCATCACATAACACAAACAATTGATTGTGTAAATGCTTAGGACTAAGAAAATATAGAACATTGTCACAAATTAGCACTTTTTTTTTTTCTAAAGTATTAGAGAATGCTAGCCTTGAAATGGGTTTTAGAGGACTTCTAATGTAACTTTCCTCAAAATGTATTTGTGGTATCTCTGTAAGCAAACCAAGGGAACTCCAGAAAAACCTGTTTGGTATCTGGAAAGAACAACCTCTAGCCTCAAGTTTTAGGTTATAAGCATGCACACAATTTCATTCAAAAAGTGCTTGTTGGGTGATTCCTCTGATACAGGCCCTGAGGTAAAAATACGACTAGTAAGATATGTTCTCAAGGAGCTTACCTCAGTCTAGTAGAGGGGAAAAGTAAGACAGTGACAAGGAAAATGGAGAGAAAGGGACTGTTTAGAGTGATCTTTGCAAATCCGAAGTAACCTTGTCAACAATGAAACCTTGTTTAAAAAAAAAAAAAAAAAAGACACTGAGTCAAGAGGACTTGATGACAGAGAAAATAATCTACCAGTGCTCGAACATCTCTTAGTACTAGGCATACGGTAAGTACAATACCAATTTTCCCTCCATTTAATCTGTATAAAACTCAATATATAGGCATTGTTATTCCTATCTTATGGTCTTTGTAGAGGGATTAAGTGACACCTCCAGCATCATACCATTGGAAAATGCAGAGGATGGTTTGCAAAACAATCTTTTGCTCCTGTATTTCTTTCACTGAATTGCTTTGCCTCCCTTCAAACTTCTTTAATAAAGCTTAAGTCCTCAGTAGCTTAATCTTGTCATCCCAGGCGGTGATCAGAACCTGAAGAAGGCTTGGATCCTGATATACTTAGAGATTCTCCAAATGGAATATAAATGACTCAAGAAAGACAAACCAGCCAAAAGAAAGTAATAATACATAAAAAGAATGATTGACACTAAAAGGTGAGAGAAAACTCAGCCTTCAACATTAGAAAACCAGAGAAAATGGAATAGGAAAGAGACAGAGCTACTCAGCTAGAACTGGTTGTTTCCTAACCAAAAGAACCCATTTCTCATCTTTAGAGTGTCAGATAAAAACAGTTCTGGACTTAGATAAGGAAAGATTTTATTCAAAGAGACTACCGCAATAGGGAAAATATTCCAATCTTGTGGCCTGCAAGGGTCTCAAAAATCAGCATATGTTAGCCATACCTCAACAAAGTGATTTAAAAAAAAATAAAAAAGAAAATAAAAAGCTTTTCTTTTACAGGAGGGTTCACTGGGACTAGCAGCAACTCTTAAAGGACTAGCAGGAATTGAGCAAGTGATAACATGATAGAGGAGGTCTGATGGGAAACATTTCTGGCTGTGGTCATCTGATTCTCAAGATGAGCTGTTAAAGGGAGATGTTCTGCATTTTAGTGCTTGCTCAGACTTGGGGGCCAACAAGAGTTTTGGGGTCTTGGGGAGAAGAGAGGTCAAGTTTGGCCTAGTAAAGGCAGAGGGTAAGAAATGGGCAAGTGTAAATACATGGTCAGGAGCCATCTGTAGTATTGACCTCTGAAGGAATCATTATTTTATCTGCCATATTTTACCGTATGTGCCTTTCTTCCCACCTTGCAGGTTCATTCATGCCTCTTTTTAATGCTGCTATGATTACAAAACCCTATTATTAATTATAACATGTAGGATCCTAGTTGCCCAAACCTGACCTCACCCTACTGCTGAACCAAATTTCCTTGGATAGAGACATAACAGATCCACCCAACTCTGAGCCCTTCTCTGCCCCATTACAGAAGGTGGGCCAAGGCTGGCTGTTGGATTCCCATGAAGTTGATTTTTTTGGTGACTAAGCCTTTGGATTGCATTTCCTGGATTTCAGTTTGAGCTGGAACATTCCTCAGATTTACTCATTTTGGTCCTGCTGGGAGCAACTTTTTGAAGTGGAAATTCTGAATCCTTACGCTCTGGCCTCTTATGAGACTCAATGACCCACTCCTCAATTCCTTGAAAGCTTTATTTAGAATGTAAATGATTCAGAGTAGACAGTGGTTTATTGTCTCTTCATGTTTCTGGTAAGAGACATGTGGGTTTTTTGACCACATGGAATCTTGCTTTAAGCACCCCCAGTTTGATGTAATCTAGGACCTTTACAGCTGATAAAAACAAATCTCATCCGCACTAGCAGTTTTTAAAACCAAGACTGTAGACATTAAGTAAAAGTTCAGTTATTAAAATGCACATTTTATTCTGCAATATGAGTGAAGTGAAAGATGAAACAAAGCCTGTAGATTTCCTTTATTTTGCTGTTTCTTTTTTGTTGTATTTTAGAGGAGGTACAAGAAAACAATAAACTACATGAAGAATAGTTTATGATCACTTTGATGTACCTCCTCCTTTTCCATCCTGAGGATATTTCTTTACATTTTCTCTTTATTTCTAGCTTTTACTATGATAATTATTAATTGTAATCCAAAATTTCTCTTATAGAGATTGAATTATATCCCCAAAGAAGGCAAGATGGTTTCGAGGGACTGCATCAGTCAAATCATTTTGGATTAATGCTGTTCTTACAAGTGCAATATGCAAGTTATAATGAAACACAGGGGGGTCTGGATAATTTACTGCAGTATACCAAAGGCCCTCATATATATCCCAGAGGTGAAGGCTTGGAATGTTCAAAGCTCAAAAAGGCAAACTGAAGAAACACTTTTTATATATAAAAAACTATGATTACAATGTGTGTCTGGATTACTGGCAACAATTTTAATTTCCTGGGCTTGTCAAAAAATAAAAAAAAAGAGAAGAAAGTAATATATGAAATGAAAACCATAATGTCAGAATGTGGTCATGGATAAAGCTATTGGCAGTGATTCAGGCCTGATTAAAGTTAAGGAGAGAAAAAATAAATAACATATAAATGGTATGGGCTTTTCTTCTGTAAATAATTAGAAAACTATTGAAAAGCTCATTTCCCACATCTCACCATATATTCTTCCTGAGACTGTGATACCAAAGTGCATGTTATTTACTGTTCTGCCTATTAAAACCTATCATTTTATAAAGGAAACCCATATCTGAAGTTGATCAAGAGTGAATAGTCGTTACCTAGGAAACAAATATAATTCCTACCACTATTGTGTACTTTATTTTAAATGAGGAATTGTATCCTTTTCAATTACTTAGTGAGATGGGAAAGTGGTAAACAATACTATAAATCTCCAGAATTCACTCGATGGTAATACCACATTAAACACTTGGGCAACTAGAATTCACACAGCCAAATAGAACTTAGAGGATTCACTACTATAAAATTCTCCAAGGATCATGAACACAACAGGGGAAGGAAATTGGCCACTCAGCACCAGTACTGCTCTGCATCTTATCTAATTGTACATAGCCTAGGTTAGTTGAGCTAAGGACATCTCCTCCTGTGTCAAAAATAGATAACAGTGCCTAAAGTTGATAATAATTGACAAAGAAAAAAAATTGTGCTGCAAATGACAGGATTGCCTTAGAGGATTATTAAATGTATTATCTTGAAAAAATTGGATTTTCACAAGACTATCAAATGGGAGGAGGAACTAAGGAGAGTAAGAAAACTAAGACAGTTAATTGAATTTGCAAGACACATTGACTGTGACAAGGAGAAAATCAAGGGAATTACATGGATAATTCAAGGGAAAAAAGACACCCTTTCTTAAAGAGTTCTTTTCAGTTTATAGTTTTTTTGTTGTTGTTGTTTGTTTGTTTTTAAGACTTTATTTATTTATTTGACAGAGGGAGAGAGAGAGAGAGAGAGCAGGAACACAAGCAGGGGGAGTGGGAGAGGGAGAAGCAGGCTTCCCACTGAGCAGGAAGCCCGATGTGGGGGCTTGATCCCAGGACCCTGGGGTCATGACCTTAGCCGAAGGCAGATGCTTAACAACTGAGCCACCCAGGCGCCCCTTCAGTTTACAGTTTTATGTAAGTGTGTGTGAGAGAAAGAAAGAGAGAGAGAGAAAGAACAGAAAGAAAGAAAGAAAGAAAGAAAGAAAGAAAGAAAGAAAGAAAGAAAGAAAGAAAAAAGAAAGAAAGAAAGAAAGAAAGAAAGAAAGAAAAAAGAAAGAAAGAAAAAAGAAAGAAAGAAAGGGAGAGAGAAAGAGAAAGAAAAAAAGAGAAGAAAGAAAGAAAGAAAGAAAAAAGAAAGAAAGAAAAAAGGAAGAAAGGGAGAGAGAGAGAAAGAAAAAAGAAAAGAAGAAAGATGAAAGAAAGAAAAAAGAAAGAAAGAAAGAAAGGGAGAGAGAGAGAGAAAGAAAAAAAGAAAAGAAAGAAAGAAAGGGAGAGAGAGAGAAAGAAAAAAAGAAAAGAAAGAAAGAAAGAAAGAAAGAAGAAAGAAAGAAAGAAAGAAAGAAAGAAAGAAAGAAAGAAAGAAAGAAAGAAAGAAAGAAAGAAAGAAAGAAAGGGGGAAGAGAGAAAAAGAGAGAGGAGAGAGAGTGAGTTTTGGAACCATCTTAATATTAATGGTAATGGAGCCAATACTATTCTCACTATGGCTTTGTTCAAATGAGAAAAATGCTCTCTATATTTGTGTAATGAAGTGGAAAGAATATTGTCTTAGGAGTTAGGGAACTGCACTTTGCTGCTCACTAATTGTGTAACTTGGCCAAATCACTGACATTTAAAATCATATTTTTCTGTTTTGAAGTGGTTCACGTCATCTTTTTATTATTTATTTGACCTGTAAGCCAGATACTCACATAGTTAGAACCAAATCCAGCCAAATTGTTGATATTCAGTATCCTCAACTCTATAGTCTAAAACTGCCCTTCTTTCTAACAATTTGGATTCCCATTAAAAAAGAAAAGTTTAGAAGCGGGATTGCTTGATCATGTGGTAGTTCTATTTTTAATTTTTTGGAAAAACTCCATTCTGTTTCTCATAGTGCCTATACCAATTTACATTCCAATTACATACAATCACATATAATTCCAATTTACATACCAATTACACTATAGTGCACAAGGGTTCCCTTTTCTCCACATCCTTGCCAACACTTGTTATCTTTTGACTTTTTGATAATGGCCATTTTAACAGGTGTGAGGTGATATCTCATTGTGATTTTGATTTGCATTTTCAGATGATTAGTGATGTTGAGTGATCCTTTCATATACTTTTCATATACCTGTTGGTGATTTACAGATCTTCTTTGGAAAAATGTCTATTCCGGTCCTTTGCCCATTTTTAAATCAGGTTGCTCTCCACTCAACAGTCCCTAATAAAAAGCTTGTGCCCGGGGCACCTGGCTGGCTCAGTCAGTTAAGCAACTGCCTTCAGCTCGGGTCACGATCCCAGGGTCCTGGGATCGAGCCCCACATCAGGCTCCCTGCTCTGCAGGAAGCCTGCTTCTCCCTCTCCCACTCCCCCTGCTTGTGTTCCCTCTCTTGCTGTCTCTCTCTCTCTGTCAAATAAATAAATAAATCTTAAAAAAAAAAAAAGAGCATGTGCCCTCGGTCCTGCCATGCTTTCTCAGCTTGCCTTGCCGTACCTCCCCCCACAAAGGTGTGCTGGGTACCTGCCCCATGACCTGTGAGCAACAGACCCCTGTTTTGCTTCTAGTCCTTATTGAACCATGGCTCATCACTGATACCCCAGAGCTCTACTTAAATGTTCATTGAACAAAGTCACAACATATAATAGAACTGTATTCAAATTTAAAAAGAAGAAAATCCTGCCATTTGTGACAACATGGATAAACATTGAAGATATGCTGAGTTAAGCCAGACAGAGAAAGGTATGATCTCACTTATATGTGGAATCTAAAAAAAAGAAAGGAAGAAAACAATAACAAAAAATTGAACTTATAGAAGTAGAGAGTAGAATGGCGGTTACAGGGTGGTAGGAAGAGATGCTGGTCAAAAGCTACAAAGCTGCAATTATGTAGGATGAGTAAGTCTAGAAGCCTGATGTACAACATGATGACTATAGCTAATAAAACAAAATTGAATACTGGGAATATGATGAGAGGTGCTCTCATCACATACACAAAAAGCTAACTATGAGAGATGATATGTTAATTAGCTTGAGTACAGTAATCATTTCACTATATGAATGTATATCAAGTCATCATGTTACATATTTAAAAATGTACTATTTTTATTAAAACAAAAAAAGAAAAAGAAAAAAGAAAAGCAAATAAAATAATTTTGGCAACAGTTGTCCATTGATGGTGTGAGTGATTACCACTGTTATATTAATTGGAATGAAGAAAATAATCTATGTTTCTCTCTGTAGTATCAGTACATTATTATGTTTATATCCCAAATAATATTTTTTGGTGATAATTCTAGTAATAACCTAGCCTGAGAGTCTATCCTTCAAACTTAATGTGACACATCATAGAACTCAGCCTTCATTTTCTCGAGCTGTATATGGATCTAATAAAATAAAATCAACTCCAATATCTTACATTTGCCTCCTTTATATTAAGCTGGCCCTCATGGGAATTACAAAGACATCATGGAAATGGTCCTGAACCAGTTAATAATAAAAATCTTTTTCCCTGAAGAAATTAATATACCATTTTGGGTACAATTTATTATTACATATTCATTTTAGATAGAACAGCAGGCAGCCTCAAGTGGAGCTATTGTAATAGTGTCCTCAGAGTCCCTGCCTGTTACTGCTGATCAGAACCCACACACTTAATTCTTATTACACATCAATTATCTGCACACTTTGAAATAATCACCTAATGCTTCAGTTAATTAAATTTAATATCAGACTATAAATGACTGAAAATATCATTTAAAAATTTTACTTATAGATGTTTTCTTTATTTGATGACTCTTGAATTATCATAGATGAAAATAAAAGTACACAAAAGGTAAGCATATATGTCCTATAAAATATTGACATTTAAGAAAATGTTCTTAAATACACAGAAATACCAGTCCTTAGTTTCTGTAAAAAAAACTCATTGCTTGGCATAGAAAAACTGAAAAAACACCAGCTAAAAGAAGAAAAGAATTGGACTTAGGATCCTCACACCAATCTACAATTCCTGAGGTGGTCTACTAGTTATCAAAACTGAAATACTACTCATCTGTAGCCTGGTTAAAAGATTGAATTATTTCTACTTGTCCTATGTAAACAAGAATGCAGTGAGCGCCTAGTGAGAATTTTTGAAACCCATCGTGAAATCCTGGTCTAGTTTTGAGCGAAGAGGGTATGGAGAGACACTACCACATTCAGCAGAGGAACACTTCTGGGAGTGTGCAGGCTCTGTGCCTCTGGTGGAGCAACATCAGGCACCTGATTGGAATCTGGGGATGATTCCAGTCGTGGGACCCAATGTTTTTGGATCTAACAATGGGTGAGACCACTAGAATATTCTCGCCTGAGGCAGTACCCGTGGCTGTGAAAAGCTAGACTGATGTCAATGAAGACAAGTTTCAGGTGCTGAAAGAATACTAACTAAACGTGTTACTGACCACACAACAGAATGGCCAGTAACCCATCCAAAGAAAGTTAAAAATTGCCAAGGAGAAGATATAAGCCTCCAAAAACTCTAACAGGAGAGGAAGAAGGTTTGGGGATTTGGGATTCTGCTGACTTTTCATATCCAGTGATATGAATTGGAGTCAAAGACATTTTAGTTATATACACTTTCTTAGAATATTTACTTCTTTATTATATTTTCTTATCTCGCTCCATTGGATTAAGATACTGGGAGTGCAAGACTGATTTTTAAGGATTATCTAAAATATCTGTCAAGTATTTGTTAAGTCAGGAGGCCCTCAAAACAATCTCCCTCAAAAAATTTAGTAT
The DNA here is from genome assembly GCF_009762305.2 of Zalophus californianus. Lineage (NCBI taxonomy): Eukaryota > Metazoa > Chordata > Mammalia > Carnivora > Otariidae > Zalophus > Zalophus californianus. The sequence continues at coordinate 73,617,928 of NC_045607.1, forward strand.
GGCAACACTAACTAACATGGAGGTACATATCTTGGATGAAATATTCAGCTCTGGCTACCACTTCTAATTTCTTAGTTACATACCATTAAGTGAAATGAAACTTTGAATAAGTCACATCAAGAAGCAACAGCTTTATAAACTGCTTCTACCGACTGTCCTAGCAGTAAAAAGCTGCCCAGGGGGGCCCTGTCACCAGTGAGATGCTCCTTCTTCAGACATACCCAAGCAAGCCAGGAACCTATGCACTGGTTTTAACTCCTTTCTCTTGGGCTCCAGGAGGGTTAATATAAATTTACACTTTGTTGAAGAAACCAGGGGCCTATGCCTTTGTTCTCTGTAGGCTCCCAAATACCCTTAGGGTAAAATAACACTGTCACTGAGGAAAGTTAAGAAATCCTAAATTAGTTTATTGTTTGTTTTTACAATTTCAAGCCTTACGTACAATTCTTCTGAGCTTTGTGACCTGGAACAATTTGACTTTTCCATGGATGGGTGCAGTAATCCCCACCCCCTTATCTGCTGGTTTCAGTTACCCACAGTCAACCATGGTCTAGAAGAAGATCATCCTCCTGGGGCACTTGGGTGGCTCAGTCGGTTAAGCCTCTGCCTTCGGCTCAGGTCATGGTCCCAGGGTCCTGGGATCGAGTCCCACATCAGGTTCCCTGCTCAGTGGGGAGTCTGCTTCTCCCTCTCCCTCTGCCCACCCCCTCCTCATGTTCTCTCTCTCTCTCAAATAAATAAATAAAAATCTTAAAAAAAAAGATGATCTTCCTTCTGATATATCATCAGAAGATAACAATAGCCCATTATGTCACAATGCCTACGTCATTAATCTTACTTCGTCTCATCACGTAGGCATTTCATCATCTCACATAATCACAAGAAAAAGGTGAGTACAGTACAATCAGATATTTAGAGAGAGAGAGACAACATTCACATAACCTTTGCTACAGCAGATTGTTATAATTATCCAATTTTATTACTAGTTATTGTTGTTAATTTCTTACTGTGCCTAATTTATAAATTAAACTATGTCACAGGTATACATATATAAGGAGAACATAGTATATGTAGTGTTAGGACTATCTGCGGTTTCACGTATCTTCTGGGGGGTCTTGGAACATATCCCCTGCACATAAAGAGGGACTACTGTATCTCATTTTCCCAGACCCAGTGCCAGGTCCTCTCCTTTGAAGATAAATTAAAGGAAAAATGTGTTGTCATTCACAACCCAGATATACTCTTCTGTCAGCGGTCATCCTTGATTATGTTCCTCCTTCTGGGTCACACTGGGATGAAAGCACACGTGGCAGCCCCAGTGCCTGAGTCTTAATAGTAATGTGGGAAATAGTCATCTGTGCATTTAAATATCTATCCATTGGGGACCCAAATACATGGGAAACAGAACCCACTCAGGAAATGTTATTTGGCGAATAATTATTTGTTTGTTCTCAAGTTTAAGGTATATATCCTAAATTCCTATCACTTATTTGGCTGAATTTTTATTTTTAATTTGTCTTTAATGTTGGAATTATTTCATCTTTGTGTATATAAATTATGACTGAAATGAAAATAATATTTGAACTGTGTAGGTTGACTGGGTAGAGATTCCCAATTTAGGAAAAGGCCCTTTACATAAGATGTCTGTGATCAATAATTCTTTATCAGCTATCAAACTCATGCATAAAACATCTTACATATGCATAATTTGTGGCATGTTCAAATAGCCTTTAAAAATAATTTTCTTTTTTCTTTTTCTATTCCAATCTTTTTTTTTTTAATATAAACTGGGCTCCCAATTTGTTTTCCATGAAATTACTCTCCAGACTCTTCAAATGTATTCCTCTCAGAGCTGTCCTCTTGGAGCATTCATTTAGTTCTGAAAGCAGCATCCATTTGATTTGTCTGCAATCATTGTTTCAGATGAGCACATTCCCAAGGACAAATTTAAAAGCACTAATGCAGCTTGATCTCTTTGAAGTGGCCTACTCAGCTGCCAGCACTCGGCATTCACAGAGCTCTCTGGTCCAGCTCTAGCGTTCTCAGGAAGCACCTCCAAGTTTTTATTCTGTTTTCACAAGAACACCGCATGCTTTGCTCTCAGTATGTTCTGGAAGGTGCTTCTCCAAGGAAGGGTGAACAGGGAATCCCAGAGAGAAAGGAAATGGTGCCCGCTGGAGGAAATGAAAAAGCTTTGCCAATTTTCTGGTCTTGGTGAAATCGTTCTTTCACGGAAGTCACTATGAATCTTGCTGCTTACAAGGCTGAAACCAAACATTTAATTAGGGCTATATGGAGTTAAACTGACAGGCTCACTATATCTTTCTTTGTGCCTGTGTGTGTGTGTGTGTGTGTGTGTGTGTGTGTGTGTGTGTGTGTGGTGTATACGTGTAAACATGTGACTTTTATTTCAAAATCAAGTGATTCCTAGCTGAAAGTGATTCAATTGTGTAGTACAATATATCCTATTAGATATAAGACTTGTTAAGTCTGCATTTGCTAAGAAGTGCTTCTTAACAACTCTAAGAAATGTATCTTGACTATAATTTTCAGGCAGCCCCATCCTGTTCACATTGCCTTTCTTAACAGTACCTGAAAAGGGTTTTTTAACTCAAGGTTTTATAACAACAAAAAAGATTAGCTGAGAATGACTGAGCCCACTCTATGGCATGAACTCTAGTGCTTAATAAACATTTAACTTAACATCAAACAACAACTAGAATTTATACAGAGAGGATTTTATCGTGATCCCTAAAAAATAGAAGGCACTCTTAGGCACCTGAGGTTTCGAAACGTGTGTGTGTCTTTTTTTTTTCCACAAAACTTCTCTTTTGACTGTGTTGTTTACTGGAACTTGTTTTCTATTTCCTGTGTCCCCAGATATAGAACCGTGACTTGGAGAAGAGAACACGATGTTAAAAAGTGTGACATTTGGAATCAACTACTTGCTCTATCTCTTACTACTTGTTGGAATCGGAAAAGCTACTTAACCTCTCTTTCAGTTTATTCCTCTATAAAACAGAGATAGCAACATGGCAGTTATTTAAAACTTACCATATTTTAGGCCATCAGGGTAATTGTCTTACTAAACAGTACGTCTCTAACACTACACAGGACAGTGGAACACTGGAACAGAAGACATTCACTCCTCTGTAGCACATGATTGCAAACTGTTCTGAATCCATGTGAGCCATTGGTTCTATGCAGCTCAGAGGTTCCTTTTGTAGATAAAGCTAAAAACTCTGATGTGGATGAATGTTCCCTGCTCCTTCATAACTTTGCTACCAGTTGTTATAAAAGTAAGTCTCAGACCAAATTCTGCATTCATACAGACGTACATTAATGAAACGTGTGTTAGCAGGCAGACAAGAGTTCCAATGTTGTTGAAGTTTGGTAGTGACCCAGCTCACTGTCTTTTTAAAACAAATAATAGCTCACACAGGGGTAAGTCACTAGAAGCAGACCTAATAGTATTTTGGAGGCTTATTTTGTTACCTTTACAAATTAGCCTTAAGCAAAAAAGAATTCTGTCACCAAAAGATCAGACTCAAATCCATTTAGCAATCCAGCCTTAGGTGACATCCTGTTACGCTCAACGTTTGTGCCCCTCCCCACCAATTCATATGTTGAAGCCCTAATCCCCAAAGAGATACTCTTTGTAGGTGGGACCTTTGGGAGGTGATTAGGTTTAGATTAGGTCATGAGGGTGGGGCCCTCATGATGAGGTTAGTGTCTCATATGAAGAGGAATACAGCAACCACTGAGAAAAGGCCATGTGAGGATACAGCCAGAAGGCAGCTGTGTATAAGGCGCGAAGACAGCCTTCATCAAAAACTGAATCTGTCAGCACCTTGTTCTTGGACTTACCAGCTTCTAGAACTGTGCGAAACGTCTGTTGCTTAAGCCACCTGGTATGTGGTATCTTGTTATAGCGGGTCATGCTAAGACATATCCCAAGGGTACAGGTGACAAATTTCATAGATTCTTATTCCTCGTTTAATCCAAGTGTTAAGTGTGTTTCCATACTTTAACCAATATACATATCTTGAACTCTACTCATTTCACAATTGAGAACCCATTTCTACCATCCATTATGCTGGTTAACAAGCAACTAACTTCACCGATGAAAATCTGTTCTGACATTAATTATGCTAATTAGCCACTCATCTGTATTTCATTAAATATAAGATAGGTGCAGCTCATGTTATAAAGGCTTCTCAAGTGGGGCTTTTCTGCTGTGATACTGGCTGACCACCCATGGAGTGTGGATTTCTTTTTTTATTGGAGCAAATAACTGTCCAACAGTCCTAAAGTGAGGTGAAAACCACTAATGCATACCTTCATATCCCATTTAATGCTGAAAAATTTTAAAAGTAAGTTACCAACATCATGACACCAGGTATCTCATCTTTTCTCTTTCTTTGTCTTTCTCTGACCTATGGTTTCTATTCCTTTTTTTCTACTGAAGGTAGAAACCAGAGTAGTTTTTTGGCAGGTTGATTCCTCCTTGAATCCACGTCAGCAGCTTATACTTCTCCACACTGTCACACAACTTTTGCAGAAGCCATGACACCTTGTTACTTCCTTTTACCAAATATAACCCTCTGGGTTCAGTCTCCTGAGGTTTTTATAGTTTCATAATTCCACGATTACTATATGTGGCCTACAATGCCCTGGCACTGGTTCACACTGCCTTATCCTCTAGGATAATAAAGGCAATCATATGGAGGGAAAATTGGAGTATAACTTTCTAGGCTAAGAAATATAGTACAGTTGTCTACCACACATAGACTACATATGGGCCACACAAATGCCAAATTCTATCAATTTTCTAAGTCTTCTTTGCTTTTTCCCCACATACTGGAGGCACACTCCTTTAGACCATTTGTAGAAATAGAATTACCCAAAAATCAACCAGTGGATTATACTTGTGGAAGGAGCTAAAATTTCAAAAAGCCCAGGTGTAATATGATCTAAACACACATACTGTTCCTATTCTGTAGTTTCACATGGAAATGTGAATTTGGAACAGTTAGTAATGTGTGAAAATGGATTAGGTATCTTTGCTTTTGCCAACATGAAATGTGTAGGTCTTTTAATTTGTGTTGGCGAGTAGAGGTTTAAGGATATAAATATTGGTGATATATGCCTACCTTTTACCCTCCACACTTTGGCAAGACTCATAGATCTTGGCTAGAGAATTAGTCCTTTCTTGGCTTTTGTTTCTCTTTTCCTCACCTTATATTTTATATAGAAACTATTTCCTCTTGAGTTCCTTCTTACACCTTAATTCAGTGGCCCATTCTAGTTTATTCATTCCAGATGTTTCTTATGCGAAGCATAAAATACATAATGTATGACATACTTGTGGGTAGCCATGCTTTTTCATTCACCCTTATATTGGGTTTCTTGGCATCCTAAATTTTTATAGGTGAAGAGATTTCATGTAACACAATAACAATGTTTCACATTATCTGGTATTATATGCACTTAAAAGAACTTCAATTATTTTACAAATAGCACGCTCATTCATTTTGTGTGGCTAGAGAGGGTAAGATTTCAGATATCTACTTTTTAAGTGGGATTTAGAAAGTTTAGAAAGAGAAGTTTGTTTGTTTGTTTGTTTGTTTTTGCCCAGAAAATCTGACTGATTCTTTTAAACTACTGGGCTATGCATATATTGAAAGAAATGTGAAGAATTAATCAGAAGAGAAATCTGTTATACTAGAGGTTGGAAATATATTTGATGAAACTATATATATATATATATAGTTATATAGTTATATATGTTTAGAAAGGTTGTAAAGGTAAAATCACAGGGTTAAATATACTTAGAAATATTCTGAATATTGTATTTGCATGATAAATGTTTAAATTGCTATATTTAAAAGAATTTGTCTCAATCAGAAAATTTATATAAAGAAATAGATGACATAAATAAGAGAATGCTGCAATGTTTATATTTTGTGATCACAATAGTGAGGTGACGCCAGAATATTATTGGAATTTGGCTATACTGGGGATTTACACATAAAAATAATGAAGTCTGAAAGATTTATGATGAAAACTTTCCACAAACTGGGTATAGAGAGAACATATTTCAACATAGTAAAGGCCACACATGACAAGTCCATAGCTAACAGCATATTTAGTGGTGAAAGCTGGAAAACTTTTCCTATGATCAGGAACAAGACAAGGATGCCCACTTTCTCCACTTTTTTTCAACGTAGTTTTGGAAGTCCCAGCCAGAGAAATTAGGCAAGAAAAAGAAATAAAAGGCATCCATATTGGAAAGGAAGAACAAAAATTCCATTTACAATTGCATCAAAAAGAATAAAATAACTATAAATAAATTTAACCAAAGAAGTGAAAGAGCTATATCCTGAAAACTAAACACATTAATGAAAGAAACTGAAGAAGACACAAATAAATGGAAAGGTATTCCACTCATGGATTGGAAGAATTGGTATTATTAAAATGTCCATACTACACAAAGTAATCTGCATATTCAAGTGTAATGCCTATCAATTCCAATGGTATTCTTCACAGAAATAAAACACATAATCCTAAAACTTATATGGTACCATAAAAGATCCTGAATTGCCAAAGTAATCTTTAGAAAAAAAAAGCATTACAGTCCCTGATTTCAAACTATATTATAGAGCTATAGTAGTTAAAACAATATATAGTATTGCCATAAAAACAGGTTGATCAATGACACAAAATAGAAAGCCCAAAAATAAACTCATGCATATATGTGGCCAATAACAGTGACAAAGGAATACACAATGGGGAAAGGACAGTCTCTTTCATAAATGGTATTGGGAAAAATGGACAGCAACATGCAAAAAAAATGCAGTTATCTTACATAATACACAAACGTTAACTCAAAATGGATTAAAGACTTGAATGAAGACCTGAAACCATAAAAATCCTAGAAAAAAACATAGGTGATAAGCTTCTTGACATAGGTCTTGGCAATGATTATTTTAAATCTGACACCAAAATCAAAAGAAACGAAAGCAAAAATAAGCAAGTGGCCTACATTAAACTAAAAAGCTTCTGCATAGTAAAGTAAACCATCAGCAAAATGAAAGGGTAACCTGCTGAATCAAGAGAAAGCAGTTGCAAATCATATACCTGATAAAAGGCTACTATGCAAAATATACAAAGAACTCATGCAACTCCCTAGCAAAAAACCCAAATAATCCAATTAAAAAGTGGGCAGAAGATTTGAATAAACATTTTCCCAAAGAAGATATACAGTTGAACAGGTATAGGAAAAGATGTTTGATATCATTAATTATCAGGGAAATGTAAACCAAAGCCACAATAAGCTGTCACCTCATACCTGTTAAAATGACTATCGTAAATAAAACAAGACATAACAAGTGTTAGTGAGAATGTGGAGAAAAGGGAATCTTTTTGCACTGTTGGTGGGAATGTAAATTGGTACAGACAATACAGAAAACAGTACGGAGGTTCCTCAAAAAATTAAAAATGTAACTGCCATGTAATCCAGCTATTCCACTTTTGGGTATTTTTCCAAAGAAAACAAAAACACTAATTTGAAAATAAATATGCACCCCTATATTCACTGCAGCTTTATTTATAATAGCCAAGATGATAGATAAATAGATAGATAGATAGATAGATAATAGATAGATGATGGATAGATAGAGATAAAATATTATTCAGTCATAAATGAGAATAAAATCTTGCCATTTTGACAACATGGATCAACTTCAAGGACATTATGCTAAGTGAAATAAGACAGAGAAAGACAAATATCATATGATCTCTCTGATCTCTGGAATCTAAAAAACAGCTCACAGATAATGAAGAACAGATTGGTGGTTGCAAGAGGCAGAGGGTAAGAGAAATGGGTGAACTGGTTTTTTGTTTGTTTAAATAATTTAAATAAAATTTCTTTAGTCTTCAAGAAATTCTAGAATAAAAAAAAATATTTTAACTTGTTTAACAAATGTTTCCCAAACATATTTACTCACAGAACCACAATATGATACCTGGGACTTCTAATTTAAGCTCCAGTATGTAATCAGGTTGGAGGTCACCATTCCTATCCTTACAATAAATAAAAATGAAGCAATTTGAAAATCAATTCCTTTTCATGGACCCATCAGAGAACTAAGGTTGCAAGGCAAACTGCCACTCTGAAATCTGGAAAGATTGGTGAATACCGTTGCAACTAAGATCTGCTTATCTGGAGCAGAAGCCACCAGAGCCATAACTGGTAGGAACACTTAAATGGTAATTCTGATGAATCGCTGGAGGTTAAGAGTGAAATTACATTAGAATGAGAAACTCCAGGTGATTGCTGTCTAAATGGGGCCCCCACACTCTGAACGGTGTTACCTCTGGGAACTCCACCAGGTTCTTATAAAAAAGAGCTGAGAAAGATCCCTTCATGAGTCTGGCAGGCGCAGAAAAAGAGTAATTATCATAAAATATACACAGTGCATTTTCTGTAACAAAAATCTACTACCCTCCAGCAAAACAAATCTTTACTAGAGCTTTATCCCACTTAGGAAAAGGCATTTCTTCTGCTCCAGCCCCCCCTACATTCCTGTCTTACCTAAGGAGTGTGGGGAGAAGAGAAAACTAAGAAATATTTTGAAGGTCCCAGGCCAGGAACACAAGCCAACTAAAAAAACCCTGAGATTTAATTACAGTATTACAGAATTCTTCTCTTGCCCCACAGGTTACCAGGATGCCAACAGGTCTCCAGTATAACGCAGTGGATTACAGTTGAAAGAGGTCCATGATGCCAACCTTTCTTAGGGAGAGAACTTAGGGAAGCCCAAAGTCAAAAGAGGAGACAAAACAAGGAGAGTAGAGAAATTTGAAGCTTCTGACAGTTATAGCAAACATTAGACACAGTTCAACTCCTAGCCATATGAACATAAAATCTTATATTAAAAAGCCTATCTATGGGCGCCTGGGTGGCTCAGTCGTTAAGCGCCTGCCTTCGGCTCAGGTCATGATCCCAGGGTCCTGGGATCGAGTCCCAATCGGGCTCCCTGCTCAGTGGGAAACCTGCTTCTCCCTCTCCCACTCCCCCTGCTTGTGTTCCTGCTCTCACTGTCAAATAAATAAATAAAATCTTAAAAAAAAAAAGCCTATATACCTTAGTTCCTATCACCTGATACTTCATGTCCAACTTTACACACACCCACACACACACACCCACACACATTACAAAGCGAGCAAAAAGGCAAGAAGTACAGTCTGCAGACGAAGCATTAAAATGACTCAGATATTTCATAGATGTTGAAATTATCAGAGAATTTGAAATAACTATGATTAATATATTAAGGAATCCAGTGGAGAACTACAAAATATGCAAGAAGAGATGGATAATGAAAGCAGAGAGATGGAAACTCTAGGAAAGAATTGAAAGGAAATACTAGAAATTTTAAAAGCACAGTAGCAGAAGTATAGAATGATTTTTATGGGCTCATCAGTAATTGGAAACAATGGAGGAAAAATTTATTAAGCCCAAAGATAGGTTAATAAGAACTTCCCAAACTAAAATGCACAGAGAAAAAGGAAAAAATAAAACAGAACAGAACATTCATAAACTATGGGACAATTTCAAAATATGTGAGATATTAGTAACTGGGAATAGCAGCAGGAGAAAAGAGAAAAGAGCAAAAGAAATACTTGAATAATGGCTAAGAAGATTCCAAAATTAATGACACCAAATCACAAATCTAAGAAATTTAGAGAACACTAAACAGGATAAATAACAAAAATAAACAAACAAAAAACAAACCAAAACAAAAAACTACATCTAGGCATATCATATTCAAATTGAATAAAACCAAAGACAGATAATCCTGAAAGAAATCAGAGGGGGAGGAAAAAAAAAAAAAAAACAACTAAAATAAAAAACTTACCCGAGAAGAAAAAGGATAAGAATTACAGTAGACTTCTCTCCAGAAACCATGCAATCAAGAAGAAAGTAGAATGAAATATTTAAGGTGTTGAAAGAGAGACAAACACCAACCGAGAATTCAATATTCAGTGAAATTATCCTTCAAAAAATGAAGGAGAGGAGTCGATTAAATATCTAACCCTGATTTCGGCTCAGGTCATGATCTCAGGGTGGTGGGATTGAGTCCCAAATTGGTCTCCACGCTCAGCAGGGAATTTGCTTGAGATTCTCTCTCCTCCTTTTGTCCCTCCCCTCAGCATACTCTCTCTCTCTCTCTCAAATAATAAATAAATCTTCTTAAAAATGGAGAATTAAAAACTTTCTCAGACAAAAATTGAGTGAATTCATTGCCAGCAGACCTGCCCTGCAAGAAACGTTCAAAGGAGGCCTTCAGGGAGAAAAAAAATGATATGGATGAGAAACTCAGATATACATTAAGAAAAAAAAAATCCACAATAATGAGGAGATAGGTCAAAGGGAAACCATAGCTAACTAAAATAGTTACCAAAAGCCAAAGCTAGAACAATTTGAACACGACAAGATCATATTGAATTATAACCCAAAGTATAAAATAAATGTTCACAAGTATATTTATATTTAAATATATTTTTATATATAATGAATTAGAAAATATAGATCAAACTCCCATGCAAGAATGTACAAAAAATTGACATAGATATTCTGCCCAAAAAGAGGTGGAGCCTAATTCCAAACTCCTGAACTGTGGGCTGTGTATCATGACTTCCTTCCAAAGAGTACGGTAATAAAAGAAGGTAAAAAAGAGTAACTTTACAGTGAAGAACCCTAACAAACACTATTCTAGCCTGTTCATCAATATTAACATTAATAAAAATAAATCAATTTTGATAGTATGCAGCTTTGATATGATATAATGAGAAGGGTACTTTACCTCTGTGGTTTTCCTCCCCAAAACCCATAATCCCAATCTAATCATGAGGAAAACATCAAACAAGCCTCAAGTGAGGGACATCCTACAAAATACTTGGCCAGTAATCTTCAAAACCATAAAGGTCAGGGAGAACAAAGACAGTCTGGGAAACTGTCATAGCACCAAGGAGTTTAAGGAACATGACAATTAAAGATAATGTGGTTTCCTGGATAGGATCCTGGAATAGAAAAAGAGCATTAGATAAAAACTAAGGATGTCTGAGTAAAGTATTGATTTTAGTAAATAATAGTGTATCAGTATTGGTTAATTAACTGTGACAAGTATATTATACTACATATAGGTTATTGCTATACTAATGTAAGATGTTATTAATAGTAGGGAAAACTGGGGCAGGCTATATGGGAAATTTTTGTACTATCGCTACTTTTCTGTAAATCTAAAACTATTTAGAAATTTTAAAAAATTATTTTTTAATTTAAAAACTATTAAAAACAAAACAAGCACGGTATCATTCCTGACAAATCTTAGATTATAGTTATAGATTGAAAGAACTATCCTTTACAGTACAGATTTCTGCTGCTCAAAGAACAAAACAAAACAAAAGCCTGCTAAATTTGTCTTTGTTTCTCTATAGCATTCCAAGATATCCCTAGATAAAGTACCATTAGAGTGATAAAGGTAGAAGTCACTTAGGCTGGAGTTTCTATGAGTAAATGTAGCAATAGTGAGTCTCAAATGGCAAGGAGGTTGAAGTTTTTGGGCGCCTGAGTGGCTCAGTTGGTTAAGCGACTGCCTTCGGCTCAGGTCATGATCCTGGAGTCTCGGGATCGAGTCCCGCATCGGGCTCCCAGCTCAGCAGGGAGTCTGCTTCTCCCTCAGACCCTCTCCCCTGTCATGCTCTCTATCTCATTCTCTCTCTCAAATAAATAAATAAAATCTTAAAAAAAATTAAAAAAAGAGAGGTTGAAGTTTTTAAACTAAGAAGAAATTTAAAAATCAAGTCCCCTGAGAATGGATCGATGGCATTATTTGCATTAGTCACAGAAAACAAACAAACCTGACAACTCTTCGTTTTCACTTAGGAAATTACTAGTAATTCCTTTCTAAGATAGTACTTCTTGACTTTTCCAGCTATATATACCTTAGAGAATCCAATGAAAGCTTTCAATGATTTTCTTTAAAAAAAAATACACATAATTTTCCATACCGTTTCAGAAATTTATTAACACTCCTTGAAGCCCCTTCATTAATCCTGTCCTAAGGCAATTTACTATGCTATAAATCTATGTAAGATCAAATAATGGGGTTTAGTGGACTTTTCAGTCTGCAGGATAATGTCATTTCCAATTTTTGTTCCCATTGTGCTGAACTGCACTTCCTAAAATCTAAGAATCCCATTTTCAATTTACTTGGCATATACAAAATAACCAAATGCCTTTGTTTTGAGATTGACTATTTGAATTATATCATTACCTTTGCTCTTGTCTATTTGAAAGTAGACATGAAGACCAATGCTATTTTAGTTAGTGAAAACACTACACTGTAGGAGACAAGTAAATAAATATCAAACAGAGGCACCTGGGTGGCTCAGTCAGTTGAGCGTCCAACTCTTGATCTCGGCTCAGGTCTTGATCTTATGATTGTGAGTTTGAACCCCGCTCTAAGCTGGGTGTGGAGCCTATTTAAAAAAAAAAAATCAAATAGTAACTACACTTTCACTGTACTTTTGAATGATTCTACACAGTATGAACAAATGGAAAAATGGGATGAATTGTGCCAGATTTTTCCTAGAATAAAATTGTTTATTCTTTTTTGAGAGCAAATTAAGGGCCTCAAAAACTGTAATAACTGGATTGTTTGCCTACTTGTTAGTAAATATTTCAGTAGTTTATTAAGAATTAGATAAATTTCACCCTTCTCTTTGTAATTTTTTCTGATACCATAATGAATCTTTTTGTTTCTAGTTTCTCTGGAAATATGCTAAGAGTTTCACTGAAATATACACATTAGTCATTTAATAATATCAAGTGCTCTGTTGAATTTTGTTAAAATCCAATATCCTCTCTACCAGGAAGAACAAATTTAAAGAGAAGTGTTAAAATACAATTGAGGGTAAAATAGCAAGAGATATTAGGACTTATGAGTGAATAATATAACAATTTTAAAAACTGGTAAAACATATAAACCAGAAATATTCTTTGAAAGAGCTTCTGAAACAATTTCACCCAAAGCAGCTGCGTATGTGGGTTTCCTGAGGAATTGTCTGTGAATTTTGTATTGTTTCAGAGTAATAGATTTAAGCTAGAATACTATTTTTCCATTGACATTATGAAATAACCTAGAGGCTACCAAGTGATGAGTCTCATCATTTAGTACAATGAGGAAATGAATAAGGAAATGATGTACTGAGCTAGATTCATCCTTCAATCTGAAATTCTCTACCATTCTAGGATACTGGCTTATGAATTAAATGTCCTTTCCTGTCTACAGAGACATTAATAACTTTTTCTGTTAAATATGATTTTGAGTAGTGATCGCAACAGTCATGTGCAAGCACTCATATTTCCAATCCCATTTGGTCTCAGTGTTTCTGGCTTATAAACTATAATAATGTAGGCAGTAGAAGCAATTTTGTAGATATTATTTTGTAGATAACAATAAAAAATTGGCTAATGCACTCATGGATGGTCAAAAGTTGACCTATTTGCCTTGGCTGTGTCACCTAAGTTCTATCATGTACAAAATGCAGATACTATTAATCCTAGAATTCATCAAATGCCCTCTAGGGGATGACAACAGCATTTGGAAGCAACTTAAAATATTGAGAACGAAAGCCATGAATATAGATTTATTTTTCCCAAAATAAAGCTTATTTCTGGACAATAAATATATTTGGCCATATTAGCAACTCTAAATCTTTTGGTGGTTTTTACAGGTTTGGCTTAAGAATCACTCAAAAGAGGTAAACAGTCTTGTCAAATACAGAAAGGTCACACACGTAGGCATACTCTTCTACATTCTACTGTGAGCCAATTTTCCTGGAAAGTTTAATTTTTCATCCAAAACAGTAATTACTTTGCAATTTACTTTGCAGTTATTTTGTAAGTTGGTTTCTTGGAATTTTAAAAACTTTTTGAAATTTTAGCATTTTGTTCTTGGTTGTTAGAAATAATTTTGTAAGTTATTCGACCATGTTGTTGAATTTTTAAAATATACCTTTAGCTCTCAATTCATTGCTAACTCATATTCCAAATTTTGTTTGTAGGCTGGCTTTGAAACCCAGGATAAACTTCCCAACGAAAGGAGGACATTAATTATAATACATTAATACAGGTATTAAAAACCACTCCCATACAAACACAAAGGAACTCTGTATGAAATGTTACATATGCAAAACAACAAAAACGCTAGAAATCTCAAAATTGACCTCCATATGTTCCAGAGAAGTAAGAGTGATGTCAAAGTTGGAGCAACGAGGAAAAGCTGAAACAGAATTATTCACTGGATGAATGAAACAGATTTAGGCCTTCAGTACAAGGGACTTGGAGGAGAATCAATTTCCATCCATATGGGGGCAGAAAGCTGAACACCAGCCTCTAAGGAAGAGCAAAAGTTCCATCAAGGCCTACCGACCATATGGAAGACCAGACTTTCTTTGATGGTTCAGAAGTAAAAAATATTCTTCCTCGCTGAATATAAAGGAGAAACGTGTAGCCCAAGAGCTCCTTGTAGGCAGCATGGGATCATAGGAAGAGAAACTTGCCAAGAAAGAAGACAATACCAAAAAAAATCAGAAATCAGAAATAAAATGTGCGTCCTGATCACATATTTGAGCCACCAGATCAGTCAAGTGATAATGAATCCTTCTCTACCTCCACTTCCTCCTAGTGATGTCACATTTAGAGGACTGAGTTAAAAATACTCCCCAGTTCAGAGCACATTATCATCATCTATTGTGTATGATATTTTTCCCCTGTCATGCTGATCCCCATTCTCTTCCCCCCCCCACTGTCAGTTTCTACTCTAAAAATCTTTGCTATGTGTCTATTTATGCATGCATCTTTCTAAAATTATATTTTTTTCCCGTGTGTATGTGTTTTTAACTTACATTCATGGTATTTTTCTATGAATTATGTTCTATTTCTTTCCCTTATACTCAGTACAGTGCCCTCAAGGTCTATTTATGACACTGTCTATACATCTAGTTGGTTCAAACAGCTTCAGGGGATACAGACATTCCTGCTTTTTACCCCCATGTTGTGTTTGTGGAAATAGTGATTTGAGGCAAAATATTGTTACTGTAGTAAACAAACTTATTCATGACCTCTTTTGGAACTATGTAAATATTTCTCATGATATACCCAAGAGTAGACTCTTTATGTTAGAGAACATAAACATCTTACATTTAGCTAAATACTGCCAGCTTGCTTTTCTGAATGGCTTAACCAATTTACACTTCCACCAAATGTTAATAGACATTCTCCCACATCCTAGCCAAAGTTTTGTATTACTTACCCTAAAAATTGTTGTGAGTCTTATATGTATAAATTGTCCCACTATTTTGGTTTGCATTTATTTATCAGTTTCAGCTACCTCTTTTCAAATACCTGTTAGACTATTTGGCTCCTTTTCTTTGATTTGCCCAAATTCTGAATATAGTTTTCTACTTAGTTTCCCAATTCTTTCTTGCTTTATTTACAGGAGTTTTTTTGTACATACCATTTGGTTTTATTTTTCAATTATAAGATATTACAAATATTTTCTGCCTCTCTGCTATTAATTTGGTCTATCTGTCCTTTGAGGAATAAAAATTATTAATTTTGATTAAATCAAATCTCCCAGTGTTTTGATTAATGATTGACAGTTTGTGGGGTCTTGTTTAGGAAGTTTTTCCACCCCAAGTTTATAAAGTTATTCAACATTTACATTTATCTCTTTTGTTTGATCCTTTGCAATAGGTCGAGTGTGTGTACATTTGAATATAGCAAATAGGCTCCCAGCTTCATATTGAGGAAGCCAATCCTTCTGACACCCTTACTAGACTCCCTTCTCTACTGTTTTCTGTTGCCTCCTTTATCATATGATATAAGTACATGTAGGTTCTATAGCTGAGTTATATTGTGATTCATTAGTCTATTAGTTCCTTTACCAGTCCCATACTCTTATTATATTTTTGTTGTATGCCTTACTATCTGGTGGAATCAGTCACCCCTTTTAATTTTATCAGTGCATATTTTGCTACTATCAGCTACATTCTTTTATCTGAATTTTAGAATTTGTTTGTTGAATCCCCCAAATATCTTAACTGTAGTTTGATTGGTGTAGCACTGAATTCGTAAATCAATTTGGGAAATGTGTGTTTTGCAAGTTAAGTTTCCCATTCTTTAAACATGCTATATCTGCCCAATTATTCAAAAAATATTTTATCTAATATGCTAGAGGTTAAATTTTTCCCCATCAAATATTAATATTCTTGATTAATTTGATTCCTTAATACTTTATAATATCCTCCTATCTTGCCCCTACCTTCTCCAGATTTTCCCCATCCCAATTCCTGTATACACATTGTTATATTCAGCATCACTCTCTTGGTGGCTTTTCATGAATTTTGTATTGTTTTTTTCAATTCCTATACTTTCTTTGTTACTCTATGGCATCTCTGAAGTTGGGATGGCAAAGGTAACCTGTAGCTTGTGCTGGTTTTCCCTCATGGCCCTGTTGATTGTCTGTGATGGTTTGAGCTGGACCTTCTGTTGCTTGCAAGTGAACCTCCTAATTGAAATAGCACATCAGTAGGTAGCAGACACAGCACATTGATAGGCTTAGTGTTGTCAGGGGGGTGTCATTCCATATTTGTCATACGATTTCTCTCACATCACCCAGTTCTCAATCCTCCATCACCCAAGGACATCACATGGCTTGCTAAGTCCCTCTTTCTATTTCTTCCACCTGCCCTACCCAACAAAGCTCTTCAGTGTCCAAAAGGACTGGCTCTTCCCCCTATAGTCAGATCATGATTCATGATTTCTTCTTTTTTTTAGTGATCTGATTTTTTCCCCCTTTTTTTCCCAAGTTTTTCTTCAAATTCCAGTTAACATACAGTGTACTATTAGTTTCAGGTGTTGAATTTAGTGATTCAGCAATTACATACAACACTCGGTGCTCATCACAAGTGCCCTCCTTAATACCCATTTCCTATTTAACCCATTCCCCCACCCACCTAGTGATCAGATTTAAAAATTTAGAAGAGACCATCTAATAGTTTATACCAGGGGAATTTGCATCCTAATGGAGACAGTTGCAATCCAAATCAATTTATAATTGTTGCAAAATTTCATTCAGAGTGTACCAATTCAACAAGTACACTGGAGAATATTTCTGGCCTATGCTGTTACCAGGTAAGCAAACAAGTTCTTTCTGAGAGGCTATTCTATGGGTAGTCGATTCTTCGAAGTGTTTCCTCCTTTTCTATAGGTTCTTCCTTATTTTGATTTTGAGTACAATCTCAGCACACAGGATTTACAGAAGTTCTGCATTTTTTTTTCTTTTCTTCCCTATGTAATGTTGTGGCATTGCAGTGTGGGTCTGTGGCACCTTGAGAGAGACAGAGGTTCATTCAAGCTCTTTAAGTGCAGGTCAATTAGTCAAGCTCAAGGCTAAGCTACAAGGTATGTATATCGTCAAAGCTAGACCTACTCAGTCTAGACATTAACCCAGCAAACGTCCAAATTCTAATTAACTTTCTCTTTAACCTCATTTTACTTTCTCTTCCCATTTTCATTGTGTGAATTTTCAAGCTGTTAATAGGATAAAATTGCTTCTACCTTTGTTTGCAAGATATGTCATTTCAAAATTTAATATCTGAAAAATGTCCAAAGGGGAATTTCATTAGATACACTCCATTCATTAGTAGAAAGGTTATTGAGGTTCACTATAGAGTATATGTACAATATAAGGATCTTTTTGTTTGTTTCTTGCTTGTTTTATTCTTTTTCATTCTTGTCTTCTAAACCTAACCATATTTACAAATGTATAATTAGATATATTTGATACATGCAGAAGTCCACCAGTATAATACAAAAATTGTGCAGTTAAACATTTTGAAATTTAAGTTAAAGTCTCTGGTACATTACATGTGTGTTCATGTATTGTTCAGTATGATTTTAATAAATTATAGGAAAATTGATGGCTGGACTAAGTAACTTCTTCAGTAATTTTAAAATCCTCAGATGTATAAAATATAATCACTGTTGCAAATTATAGTGTTTCATATTTCTAAAACATGATATTTATTTTATGATTCTCAAGTTTCAGGTTATATTCGAAATATATTCATTAAAATGTTACTCCAGATTTTGGGTATTTTCTTTAGCAGTACCTGGATAATGTAGAGGGAATTATTATATACTATATATATATATATTTATATAATTATTATATATTGTTTAAATGCATAAAATATATATATATTATATATATAATTATTATAACCAATCAACATTTGTTATAAATAGTTACTATTCTACTTACTAAGAAAGCATAGCACTATTGCTATACTTAATATTTTACTTTTGAGTAGTCATAGAAAATGCTTTAGTATGTATTTTAGGCAGAGAAGAGATACTAGGATTTGAAAAGTGGTTTTAGTTTAAGAGAAAAAATTTTGGATTTGTTGTTTTTTGGTTCACTTTACTCAAAAGTCTTTTCTTAACTAGTGAGCCCAAAATGTCAGGTCTGTAATCCCAGAAAGAGCTTTACCAGGTGTGTGTACTGCCAGGATCACATAGTTCAATAAGCTGTATTATCTGTCTCTTCTCAAGCCAGGTACTGCTGCTGTAATCATAACCCTTGAAATGTATGGATAAATAGAGTTCCTTTATCAGAAATGTGTAACTTCTCATTCACTTTCCTCAAGAGACTCTTAATGGTTAAATTATGGTAAAATGAGCAATTTCTTTTTCCCTCTTTATTTGAAAACAATAAATTGTACTCATGATTTCAAGATTTCTTTCCAGTCCCTCATTAAATTGGCTCCCATGTTATGGAAAGTCCCTTGTGAAAGGAATGTTTCCAAAGGAGATTTGTTTCATTGAACTCTCAGTCAAGTCCTCTCCTTGAGCTTTGTTATTGCCTTTTGACCCAAGTAGAGCCACAGAGATGACCCATCTCTTCCTGAGATTATTTAATAAATAATTTTCTGTTTTCCCTACCCATGATAATTAATAACAATTCATAATTAATCCTATTATTACCTCCATATCTAATGGACTCATATGCAGGTCCTACTTTGGATTGTCATGTGGAATAGATTAGACATTTTATAATACTTCTGAAGTGTTTCCATACAAAAAAGCCAAATTATTCACCTAACCAGAACTTTTGTTTTGTTTCATTTTCCAAAGACTGGGATATACTAGATAAAGCATTGTCCTTCTCTACCATGAACCATAAAATTAAAGGCAATAATGAAGTTTTTCAGGATTTATCAAGACTTGATTTGGTTACTGTAATAAAATATAGGTTCTCGGGTAATTTAACTGAGTTTAAACTCATTCTGTAAGTTTTTTTTCACATTTTTTCTTTAAAAATCTCTCTCCAAAATTCCACATTCCAAATTTTTTTTTATTATGTTCAGTTAGCCACTGTATAGTACACATCATTAGTTTTTGATGTAGTGTTCAATGATTCATTGGTTATGTATGACACCCAGTGCACATCACAACCTGTGCCCTCCTTAATACCCATCACCCTGTTACCCCTCCCCCCACTCCACTCCCCTCTGAGACCCTCAGTTCATTTCCCGGGGTCCATAGTCTCTCATGGTTCATCTCCCTCTCTGATTTCTAGCCCCTCAGATTTCCCTCCCTTCCCCTATGGTCCTCCATGCTATTGCTTATGTTCCACATATGAGTAAAACCATATAATTGTCTTTCTCTGCTTGACTTACTTCACTTAGCATAATCTCCTCCAGTTCTATCCATGTTGATGCAAATGGTGAGTATTCATCCTTTCTGATGGCTGAGTAATATTCCATTGTATATATGTACCACACCTTCTTTATCCATTCATCTGTTGAAGGGCATCTCAGCTCCTTCCACAGTTTGGCTGTTGTGGACATTACAGATAAAGGGCTGATATCCAAGATCTATAAAGAACTTCTCAAACTCAACACTCAAAAAGCAAATAACCCAGTCAAAAAATTGGCAGAAGACATGAACAGATACTTCTCCAAAGAAGACATACAAATGGCTAACAAACACATGAAAAAATGCTCAACATCATTAGCCATCAGGGAAATACAAATCAAAACCACAATGAGATACCACCTTACACCAGTTAGAATGGCTAAAATCAATAAGACAGAGAACAACAAATATTGGTGGGGATGTGGAGAAAGGGGAAGCCTCTTACACTGTTGGTGGGAATTCAAGCTGGTACACAGCCACTCTGGAAAACAGTATGAAGGTTCCTCAAGATGTTAAAAATAGAGCTACCCTACAACCCAGCAATTGCACTAGTAGGTATTTACCCCAAAGATACGGATATAGTGAAAAGAAGGAGCACATGCACCCCAATGTTCATAGCAGCAATCCACAATATCCACATTACAAATTTTAAAACTCCCTTCATTTAGTTTTGACCAATTCTGTAAGAGGAACAAATAAAATATTTTTCGTCCTAGTCAGCCATGTTTTCTTTGGTCAAGTCCATTTTAATTTTCCTGTTTTATTCCTTTGGGATTTTTCTACATCATGATCCTTCACACTAAAAGTGATAGGGGAGACATTAGCTAAACATTTTTTTCCAGACTACACTTGATGTTTATAGCAGCAATGTCCACAATAGCCAAACTGTGGAAAGAGCCAAGATGTCCATTGACAGATGAATGGATAAAGAAGATGTGGTATATATATATACAATGGAATATTATGGAGCCATTAAAAGGAATGAGATCTTGCCATTTGCAACAATGTGGATGGAACTGGAGGGTGTTATGCTGAGCGAAATAAGTCAATCAGAGAAAGACATGTATCATATGACCTCACTGATATGAGGAATTCTTAATCTCAGGAAACAAACTGAGGGTTGCTAGAGTGGTGGGGGGTGGGAGGGATGGGGTGGCTGGGTGATAGACATTGGGGAAGGTATGTGCTATGGTGAGTGCTGTGACTTGTGCAAGACTTCTGAATCACAGATCTGTACCTCTGAAACAAATAATGCAACCTATGTTAAGAAAAAAAAAAGAAGAAGATAGCAGGAGGGGAAGAATGAAGGGGGGGAAATCGGAGGGGGAGACCAACCATGAGAGACGATGGACTCTGAAAAACAAACTGAGGGTTCTGGGGGGGAGGATGGGTTAGCCTGGTGATGGGTATTAAAGAGGGCATGTACTGAATGGAGCACTAGGTGTTATACACAAACAATGAATCATGGAACACTACATCAAAAACTAATGATGTAATGTATGGTGATTAACATAACAATAAGAAATTTTTTAAAAAGAGTATAGGTGAAATGCCAAAATAGATGATAGATAGATAGATAGATAGATAGATAGAAAGATAGATAAACAGACAGGCAGAAGAGAGTGAGAGAAAATTTGTACCTCCCCTAGTTTGTAACTCCATTAACACAGGGTACATTATACTTTTAGTAAATATGGAATTCAAGACGTTAAGAATAAAAGGAAATAATTCATTAAGTGTTGATAGGTTTTCATTCTAGATCTTTTTAAAATATTCATTGCAAAATAGCTCACGAAAATGGAATTTTTAGGAAAGCATCTAGCCTTATTTTTCTGTTAAATATATCAGAAATTTTATGATTATTCCTTAGCTTAGACCCATGATTTTTCTTCTCTTCATTCTTTGTCTTACCTATATTGGTTTGCCCCAAGTTGCTGCTCTTTTTCTGAGAAATACAGCTTATTACATAAGCTGAAAAATTATGTTAGTAACCAAGTAACACTGGCAACCACTAAATGAATTTTATCCCATTTACTCTCTAAAAAAGTATTGTGGAATTGGCATACAAGTACAATTTAGGAAGAATTTGTAAAAGTGGGTCTTCAACTTTTCTCTAACCTAAATCTGAGTTTAGAGTGTAACTCTACTGTCTTCTTTCCACTGGATAGAAAGGTGGTATAGAGTTACATTTATGATTTGATCTGTGAATGATAATTGCTCATTCAAAACGATAGCAGTTTCTCTTTCCCTCTTTTCAGAAATCCCACCATTATTCACCAATAGAAAATTATAGAAAAAATGGGAGAATACATGAAAGCGATATCTTTAATGAAATGTTATTGTTTCCTCATTTTAGATTCTTGAATTAGGAAACAACTTAAAATTAATGTATATATTTGATTCGAAAGTATTGCTCATATTTCACCCTCACAAAATGTTATTAAATTAATAGTGTTAATAAATTAAAACTACGATATTTATTTATATTTACTGAGTCCTGGCTATCTAATTCCTACAAGAATAGTTTGAGATAAGAGTTTTTATTCTGATTTGCAGATAAAAATGTCGAGGCTCAAAAAGTCTAGGTAACCTCCTCAAGATCATAATGGGGAGGGGTGCCTGGGTGGCTCAGTCATTAGGTGTCTGCCTTTGGCTCAGGCTATGATCCCAGGATCCTGGGATCGGGCCCCGCATTGGGGTCCCTGCTCTGCGGGAAGGCTGTTTCTCCCTCTCCCACTCCCCCTGCTTGTGTTTCCTCTCTCGCTGTGTCTCTCTCTGTCAAATAAATAAATAAAATCTTAAAAAAAAAGGATCATAGTGGAGAGAGCTGAGATTCAAACACAAATCTGTTTTATTCTAGAGCCTAAGGTCATAACTGCAATACTTTACTAACTCCTAAAGGCTGTTTAGATATCCTAACAAACATCAGAAAGGTGTCAAAAAAGGTTAGAACTAGAAGGGATATTAAAGATTGTGTGATTTTAATGTGGAGAAATAGAAGTCTATAAAGGCAATGTCCCTAATGTCATATTCTTATTTAGTGGCAGAGGTCACATATCTTTCCATTCAAGCACTCATTGAAGAAAGTCCCAAAATAATTATTTATAATTTTATTTGAAATCCTTTTGACATTATTACTTCTACAGTGTAGGAAATTCTTATGATCCTTATCTATTTACTCTCTTCCTACTGCTTATTCTTAAGCCACTCAATTTAAAAATAAACCCCCCATTTTTTTTTTTCAAAGAAGAAATTTTTCAGAGAGTTGGTTGCAAGCATGGTTGTTTTAAAAATTTGGGGAAAAACTTGAAAACCTGGTCTCTAACTCTTTGGTTATTCTCTAACCTAAGTCTGAGTTTACAGTCATTACTTATCATCTTTTCTTCCTAGCAATTGCTTCCTAAACAGCAGGTAAGAAAGAGGGAAATGTCTGCTTCCATAAATATGATATCTCAAATTTCTCAGGACTACACTCATTTCCAATAATTTATCAGAGTTTAACTTCTGTTAGAACACAGCAATTCATGAAAAACCATCGCTTCCTTCATAACAAGAAAATAAATTTTTTTAAGACATTCAAGAGTGTGGGTTAAAAAAAAAGTTTAAACAAACTTAAGTTCTAGAGAAGAATAAAGAATGAGATCTTGGGGGATGGGGGTGGGACCTGGGTGGCTCGGTTAAACGTCTTCCTTTGGCTCAGATCATGATCCCAGGGTCCTGGAATCAAGCCCCGTGTTGGGCTCCCTGCTAAGAATGAGATCTTGGGTAAATGCACATTGTGAAGTCTTTCTTCTCTGGGGCATTTTCTGAATGTGGGCATTGAAAGAAGAATCGAATCCACTGGGGTAGCAAGAAATTAGGAGAGTTTTTAATAGCCATGTAAATGGAATGATTGGCTGGCAATGGGGCAGAGCCTGTTCTTTCTACCTATACGACCTCTCTCAGAAAATATTTACCAGAAGTGTGGCATTATAGGATCCTGGGGACTATACTGGAAAGGGAGAAAGGTCTTCATAGTCTTATACTTTGATCCTAAAGTCCTGCTAGAATGATGTGCCTATAATATACATAACATGGATCTCATTCATACAACATTCAAAACCAGGGGCACCTGGGTCGCTAGATCAGTTGAGCCTCTGACTCTTGATTTCAGCTAAGGTCATGATCGCAGGGTCATGAGATCGAGCCCCACACTCGGGGTAGAGTCGGCTTGAGATTCTCTCTCTCCCCCTCTACCTCTGCCCCTCCCCCAACTCATGCGCACTAGCAGCCTCTCGCCCTCAAAAATAAATAAAATCTTAAAAGAAAACATTCAAAACAAGACATAATTAAAACAAACTGAAATAGCACACCCATTGCTGGAACAGCACAGCTTCTGGGTAGATCAATATGTATTCATCTCCTCACCTTGCTGCCAGAGAAAGGAAAGGGTGTCCTCTCTCTGGGAGGGAAATATTTCAGTCTCTTTGTTTTTTTAAAATATATAATATCTGACACACATCCACAAATTGCAAGACATGTGAAGAAGCAGGAAAATATAACCAAAAATTAACAGCAAAAATAAGAATTAGAAATAGATACAAAATTGCCTCAGGGGTTAGAATTAGTAGACAAAGAATTTAAAACATCAACATATCAATAACATATCAAAATATGTTGAAGAAAACAGAGGCAATGATAAATGCAATAGCTGAAGAAAAGAATCTTAACAAAGAAGTAAAAACAAAAAAAGAAAATTATATAACTATAAAATAAAATGCCTAAAATTAAGAGTTTTTGGATAGATTTAACAATAGGTTGACAGCGGAATGAAATACCAGTAAATTTGAACTCAGGTCAATATAAGTTATAAAAACTGAAGCACAGAAATAAAAAGAATGAAAAAGAAAAGAGTAGAGCATCAAGTAACTTGTCCTACATATATATAATTTGTAGTATCAGTAGAACACATATTTTTCCTTTCAAAAATGATGTCTCCAGATCTATGATGGTATGGGAGGGGAGAAGAACAGTCTGTTTTTTTTTTCTTTTGTTCTCAAGATGAGGGACATAACATTATTTTTTCTCTCCCAAATATAAATTCCTTGAGTATATTAATTGAACTATTTATGAAATCTTACTGTGTTCCAGGTTTTGGGAATATATAAGTGAATAACTGCTGCATTCTAGGGTCTGGAGATAGGTTAACATAACAAAATAGATAAACTCTCCATGTACATATTTTATTTTCAAGTGGAGGGAGACAGAAAAGAAAGTGTGTGTGTGTGTGTGTGTGTGTGTGTGTGTGTGTGTGTGTGTGTGTGTGAGATATGTGCTTAAAAAAAAGTCAAGCAGTAAAAGAAAATACAGTGTACACAAGAGATGGAAGACTGTGTAATGTTTTAAGTAGGATGGTCTGAAAATGCTTCTCTGGTGAGTTGACATTTGAATAGATACTTGAAGAAAGTGAGGTGACATGCCATGAAGATAACTTGGAGACTGTTTTCAGCAGAAAAGATGATAGATGCTCAGACAGTGAACCAGAGGCGTGCATGCTGTGTTGAAGGAATGGCAGAATTCAGCCTGGCTCCAGTGGAGAGATCAGAGAGAAAAGGCAAGAAAGTTAGCAAGAGCTAGGACTAACAGGGCAGTTTTGCCACAATAAGGACTTGGCCTTTACTTTAAAAGAAGTAGAAAGCCACTTATCTGACATGTTTTAAAAGAATCTTTCTGCTCTTATGTAGAAAGGCAGAATTGAGGGGGTAGAAACAAGAACAATTAAGAAGTGATAGTCCAGTTAAACATGATGGTGGTTGGGCAACAATGGTGGTAATGGAGGGGGAGAGATGTAATCAGAACTTAAATATAATTTTTAGGTAACATTAACAGCATTTATCTCATTGATATAAGAGAGGAAAAGAGGAATTAATACATGAGTTACTTATAGCTGTTTAAAATATTAGTAGTTAATAATTTCCTTCTTAATGGTTTCCTAGAAATGTTTTTGAAAAAATAATTTTGCATCAAAGTAAGCATAAAATGTGTTGAAACAAGTATCTACCATGTGTGGTGAAGGAAATACCAGTGCCAGGTATTTGTAATCCTTAGTTGAGATTAAATAAACCAATTTTTTAAAATTCACTGATCCATCTGATTTTTCTGCATTCTTCTGTTCTAAAAGGTCATCAGTCACCCTATTTTGCTTTCATTTATCTACAAAACTCAAATACTTAGTTTGTTACCTATTCCAGAGGCTCTTCATTGTCTTTGCTAAGATATATACACTGAAATGCACAGAACTTGACAAAGCTCTTCAAATATATATATATGATATATATATATCATATATATATATATATGATATATATATACTCTCCAGCTCATCCCACTTAATATAAAAACATTTTTAGGAAAGATCAAGGAAGTTTTCTCTTATCTCTCCAGTTAGTTCTAATTCCCTATTTGTAATCACTATTCTGATTTCTATCACTGTAGATTAGCTTTGCCTAATTTCAAACTTAGTTGATCTTGCTTCTTTTACCCAACATAATATTTTGAGACTGATCAATATCATTTTGTGTATCAGTTGTTGTTGTTTTTAATTAATGCTGGGGAATATTTCGCTATAAAATGTATCCTAATATGTTTACATATTCTCTTGTGAATTGATATCTGGGTTGTTTTCAGCTTGGGGCTATTGAAAATAAAGCTGCAATATATATTCTTATACAAATGAGATTTCTCATTTTAATTTACTTCATTTTGTAATCTCTTCATAGGGAGCAGGAGACAAAATTAGGGTTTGTATAAAGCAAGATCAATCCAGAATCCTTGAAAGGAACCCCTTTGTTTTCTACTAAAATAAAAATTATCTTTAAAAAAGGAAACTTTGAAGAAAATATATCTGTTTCAGGCTCTTTCCTGGTAAGGATTTAAAAATAAAGAAAAAATTATCTCTTGATAAACTGTATCTAGCTCTCACACATGGCTATGCTATCTGGGTGTTTTGAAAATCCCTAAATTGGAATTTTAATTTTAAATTAGTCTAGATTGTTTGTTTATCCAGACACCTAACAGAAGCAAAACCAAATCCTTAATGAAAAAGTGATGTTTAAGAGCAACTTTCAAAATTTACTACAACGTTCCAAGGAACACATCTCCCATCCCCCTCCCCCTTCCCCACACATATATACACAAAGGACATAGTTGAAGAAACAAGATAGTATGAATGAGAGTTGTTGAAGCAACAAACTCAAGAATCAGTCTCACAAAGTTTGAATATATTGGAATTATCAGATAGAAATCATTAAAAATTTGTTTCCTACGATTGAAGAAATGAAAAAGGGTATTGAATACACTATGAAACACACACAAAAAAAGACCAAATTTGAAAAAGACCCAATATAACATCTAAAAATGAAAAATTATAATAATTAAACTCAAATGTCAATATGTAGGCTTAACAGAAAATCAGATACAGTTGGAAAGGAAAATTCATAAGCAAGTAAGTAGATTTAAAAAAACAACCTAAAATGAAGCAGAGATGGATAGGAAGTAGAAAGTGTGAAAGAAATGTTGAAAGACCTGGATAATGCCATAAAGCTTTCTAATTACAGAGTTTCAGAGGGAGAGAATAAAGAACACATAAAAATGTGCATCTCATATTTCAAAATTACAAGTTGCTTTGCTTTTCCTTCCTGATTTTTTTTTTTTTTTTAAGTAAGCTCCATGCCAGGCATGGAGGAAACTCATGACCCTGAGATCAAGACCTAACCTGAGATCAAGAGTAGGATGGTTAACCAACTAAGACACCCAGGCACTCCCCTCACACAATTTTTAAAAATTGAGATATAATTCACATTGCATAAAATCTACTCTTTAAAAGTACCCAATTCAATGGCCATTACTACATACACAAAATTGTGTAGTATCATCACTATCTAGTTCCAGAACATTTTCATCACCCCTAAATAAATTCCATTCCCACTAAGAGTCACTCTCCATTTCACTTTATGTCTCTATGGAATTGGCTATTTTTTACATTTCATATAAATAGAGCCCTCTAATATGTGGGCCTTTGTTTCTGGCTTCTTTCACTTAGCATAACCTTTACAAGGCTCATCCCATGTTGTAACAAGTATCAGTACTTCATCCTCTTTTACAGCTGAATAATATTCCACTATATGGATATACCACACGTTATTTCTCCCTTCATCACTGGGATTATCATTTGAGTTGCTTCCATTTTTTGGCTACTATGAACAATACTGCTATTGTTTTGTTTGCTCCTATGGATATCCTACCAAGCCCTAACTATACCATATTTCTCTCAATACCAGTCTTTAGCAACTGTATTTGCCATTCCCAACTTCAAATGTATGTTGCTCTGATACCACGATCCTTGTGCTAGTTTATGTTCGGATGTAATAAAATATAGAATACATAATTCCACTTTTATAAATGGATTTTGGGGGCATCTCTATGTGGGCATTTAGGCTGGATGTAAATATACTCGAAATATCCCATGCCTTCACTAGCCCCATGATCTTTCAAAGCAGAAATAAAAAAGCTAAACTATTTTAACTCCTATTAAAACAATGTGTCCTGGAATAGATTCCTTATTGCTCTCTAAGGAAATTACCTTATTAATATTGTATTGTTTTTATTTTCTCCCTTAGAATTCCATGAAGAATTTTGGGCCAAAAATATAATTTTAAAAATCTCTAGTAAGCAAAACTATTTTTTAATGAATTCTGCTTATCCTTCATTAGAGATATCCACTCTCTCTGGTCTAAGTTGCATCTGATTGAGAGAGATTTTAAGTGACACTAGGGTACAATCAAATAGCTTAACTGAGCAAAGGGGAGCTTAACAGTATGAAAGACATGCTTCAGTTTTAACTGTAGTCTTATTTCTGTCCTACTTCACAAACCTTCAAGCATGCATTGGAGTATGCAGTCCTTTCTCCTTCGCTTAACATCTGATATGCACAACCAAAGCACTCACAGCTGGTACTGATCAGGCCAAACACTCAAAAACTTACATCAGTGAAGCAAGGCCGGGGGTCAGACATCCTTGGCAAAACTCACTAAACATTTTTGTAAAATTACTTGCAGATTCATCAAGTTACCAGTAATTTTTCTGCATGAATGAGATCCAAAATGCATTTGTGTGCCTGTGAATGTGCTTTTTAAACTCAAACAAAAAGTAAATAATTGCCCAATTTGCATTACTGAAAATATGGGACCTGAGGGGTGGGTGGGGAAAGGGTAAATTGCGTGGAAGGAAAAAAATGAGCATTCCCAGAGAGAACAGCTATACTAGAAGTTAACAGAATAACTTCTAAAAAGAAAATGACCTTGAGAGTTGGAAGTACATTTGGGGGGGAGGGGGGAGCCAGGGCTGTGATCCAGAATAAAAAAGGAAAGAGAAATGCTTTAATTTTGCCCCTAAAGCAATGGAAATTTATGGCATGCATTTGGATGTAGATTTTATATATTTTTTACTACCCTAGTGGGTAAGCTGAAAAAATCCATTTCATCCATTTTATGACATTATGGCCCTTTGGATTGAGATTCAGGCCATTGGCAAGAAACATTAGTTTGGCTGGGCAAAAGGTTAGTCCAAAGTTAAGGCATCATTCTCACTTAGCTGGATTGCCAAAGGGCTCTTCAACCACATGCACTCTGAAACAATGGGAAGGTAATGATCTGATTCATAGGTAGGTTAAACTTGTGATAATTATGTCAGATCATTTATTGTCACAGCGTAAACAAATCTTATATGATTACCTATGAAATAAGCAGGAAATATAGGAAGTGTTTGAAAATTAAAGTTTTAAACTCAGGCTACCTTTTGTTTGTATTGCTTTGACAGAGCTCTTGGGTCTCTCTCCTGGGAATGCATTCCCTTTTTTGCTGTGAGTTGCTCCCCTTACACTTTTGTTGCTTACTTTGCCCTTGAATTAATGTAATTGCTTACTATTTGAGTCCATTTCTCATTTGGAGGAGGGCCCATTTCTTATTTATTTTTGTATTCCCGGTGTCTGGCATATAGTAGCTACTCAATAAATACACACAAACTAAATCACTCAGTTGCAGCAATCAAGATTATGAAAAGGATCTCCTGCAAACTATATCACCTAGGATTAAGGTAATTATTTCTTGTTTAGAATCCTTCCTCTGAAACCATATAAATCCCTTGGGTTTGGAAATTTTTCTGGAAGAGTTCAGTGGATTGCTTTTCCTTGAGAGACAGACAACATTTTTTTCTCTTGATCCATAATTGGAATAAAGTGGGGACAGCCATTTAGATGTTCTTTCAGCAGTTGCTAAATTAATCCAAACTCACAAAAGAAGAGAGAGGAAGAGACAGGGAGGGAAATGAAGAAGATAGAAGCAGAAAGAAAGGGAGGCAGAGAGGGAGAAGGGGAGATTGCCTAAGAAATTTACTGCTGTGTTTGTCTTAAGACATTAGCACCTTTTATGTAATTATAATTTTGGCCCCAAATTTTATTTTTACCACATGTGCCTTATTTTAAATGAACTCCCAGAACTGTGCCATGAAATATTCCTAGTCTGGCATCACACCTGGGTCTAGTTCAAGAACCTAACCACTTGCAGGTCTCATGCTAAAGCCTCACGCTCATATGCCAGGAAAAACAGTCATTGCCATTTACCATCTGGATCCAATATACTCTTTTAATTAATTTTTTATATTTTTAAATTGTACAAAAAATCACAACCATAAGAGAGGGATAGTGAAAATCATTTAGAAATTTAAATGAGAATTTAAACACAGTTAACTCAAGTTTTTATTTCATAATTTCCTGATTTTAACACTCTATATGCCCACAATGGGCAACATTCTCTGAATGCAACCAATTGCTCATCAGAAGTCAGGCATGAACCTGGGATGTGTCCATCTTGTGATACATATTCTGTATTTCAAAAGCATATCTAGTAGGATCTAGCTTATCATTAATTCTTGTCCCTATTGCATTTGCACCATCAAAATGCAATACTTAAAAATAATTTTGGGATGCGTCGGTGGCTCAGTCGGTTAAGCATCTGCCTTCAGCTCAGGTCTGCCTTCGGCTCAGGTCATGATCTCAGGGTCCTGGGATGGAGCCCTGCATGGAACTTCCTGCTCAGTGGGGAATCAGCTTCTCCCTCTCCCTTTGCTCCTCCCCCTTATTGTGCTTGCACTTGCGCTCTCTCTGTTCCTCTCTCAAATAAATAAATAAAATCTTTAAAAAATAATAATAATTTTGGAACTTTTGGATGATATAACTTTGGTTGTATCTTCTTCGCTCTCTACAAACCATTTGCAGTTACATTTATAAACACTATTTAGAATGATCAATGATTTTTCTTTTATTTCTACATCACTTTGTTCTTTTTCTAATCACCTTTTTATGCATACCTGTGTTCAGCATTTGCCTGCTTACAAGCTATATCAAGTTAAGCTTGGTGCATCAACATAATAGGTAAAAAATACTGACACACATCTTTTTAACAAATGAGATGGTCCAGTTTTTAATCACAAATATTACATGGTAATGTGCCTTCTGTTGGATGACTAACTGTATGAGAAAACCATATTTCGTTTTCATCCTTAGAAATCTATTGATCACTTACTGATTTTTGAATCTGAGAAAATTCATCTAAGGTACTGTTGTCTGAGTGTTTACAATCTGAAATTTTAGTTTATGTGATGAATTTCACTATCATTATTAGACTATAGAATGCTTCTATCTGTCTGTTTGCATTTGATTTCTGAGTCATTTTACTGTTGTGAAATATCTTCCTTCTTCAATTTTCTTCTGTTTTACATTATGGGAAGAACATGATAAATTCTGATTTCAAACTTGTGTTCAATGAAAACTTAAGCTACAAAGATGATGTCCCTAGTCTCCTTTTATACCTTCTCAAAAGATGATGCAATACAGCACAATAAGAAAACTGAAGGATGACATAATCGCATTTATTTCAACATTTTACCATGCTTTTAGGTGACTTAATATTCTTTTGCTGGCTTATTATTTAAGTTTTTAAGTATACCTGGAAATAATTGATAAGTAATGAGAGAATAATTTCTAGAATGATTAGATAGCAAAATGTTTCAAGATATAGGAAAAAATGAAATCACTAAGAACTTGTAATGATCTTAGGGATATAAAGTTTCCAATGGATCCACATGATAATTACAAAACATAGTGAGTTTTATTCTAGCTTAATAAAAATGTAGATCTTTATTCTCTGAAAGATCCCTAAGAAATAATAAAAGTCATGAAATATCAATACTTACAAATAGAGCTATTGTTTTTTTAAAGATTTTATTTATTTATTTATTTATTTATTTATTTATTTATTTATCAGAGAGAGAGAGAGAGAGAGTGCGCACACAAACGGGGGAGGGGGGACCGCAGGCAGAGGGAAAACAGGGTCCCCGCTGAGCAAGGAGCCAGATGCAGAGCTCAATCCCAGGACCCTGGCATCATGACCTGAGCAGAAGGCAGATGCTTAACCGATTGAGCCACTAAGGCACCTCAAAAAAGAAATTCAGAAACTAATACTAGGTCAGATGAACCCTGATGGTGTGTTGAGTTAATGAGATATGTAACAAATACTTTTGACAGCAGAAATTAGCAGTGTATATCCCAAAGTGTGTTGTTGAAACATACTATCTATTCTACATTCTGTACAATATTGGGGCTAGCACTCTGGTGTTCTGCTTTCATTTTACTGATTGCAACTTTCCTTAAAAATCCAATTCAGCATCAGTTTTGCCCTGGATCAGTCCTGAGGACTTTGATCCAGTTTAGTGGCCCCACAGGTGGAAGAGTGTGAAAATCTTGATTGGGTAAACAACTTGAGCTTTTGATCTGAAAATAAATAGCTTCCAGGGAAATAGGACCAAAATATATTTTATTTTCCTGGCTCTGTCTGTCTCTCTTTTTCACTCAGAAATTCCAACTGCATACAAATCGCCTCCCTCCCACATTATATGTGGGAGCACCTAGTGGGTACCTCACACATGTTAAAGAAAATATTCTCTCTTTGGCAAGCACAGTGACTCTTGGTGTTCCTCTATCAGGAATAGCAGTGTTCTTACCACTGGCTGCTGGCCCAAGTGAAAAGTTTCTCTCATTGATAAACCAAGTCCATAATTTCTACATCGATAGATTCTATAAGTCTTCAGGGTATCAGTGCTATCAGGAAGGAAGAATGCCTATTTTTACTTTTCATATAATGATCTGTTGGAGGGATCCCAAAGAAGTATCATTTGGGTCTCCATAAGTTATAGGGTTCAGGGGAGCATCATGTCCATGTTTTACCTACAATTCTCTCTCATCCTCCTTTTGCCCCAGACAAGATTTCACAGGGCTGAGCAAGGCCACTGAGTTGAGGCCACCTACAAACACTGTTTTTCTCTGAGGGTGACTAAAAGTATCTAGCTCCTTCTTTTTCATTTAACTATACCTTGGTAGGTTGTAAAGAAACTTCTATGGAGCCCCCTGAACTAGTTGGTCAGGTATGTTTACAAAAATTTCACCACAATATGCTTTTCTTCCTTGAAAATTCAGATGGAAGTACCAATCTAACTCATTTGGGTCCATCCAAAAATTTGCCAAACATGCTCCAGATTCCTTAAATGTAGTAGGGCAAAGTAAAAGGCAATATCTTAGAATACAATTCCTCTGTAGTAAAATCTAATCAAAAGTTGTTAGTTGTTTCTGTCAATAAATGTTTTATATCCTTATGTCAGAATTTGGAGAACAAGAAAATATGTGAAGAAGAAAATATGAACTCTATCATACTATGATCATGATTATTAATCTGAGCTTGAGACAGACAGAAAAAAGAGGGAGAACAGTATTTTACTCTTAAACTTGAAATTCATTTTTCTTAACTTTTCATGCTTTGACAATATTTTGGTTGGCTACTTAAAACATGCTGAATAAAAGTAATTATGTGAAATGCTCGGTTTTACAAAAATGGCATCCCATTATAAATTTAGTTTTTATATCCTCTTTTTTTTCATTTAAATTTATATTTGAGCATTTACCATGTCATTAAACATTATCTGAAAATACAGTTTTAATGGCTTCATAATAGACTATTGTAAGGAAATACATAATATATTTAATCCCCTATTGTTAGACATTTAAATTGTATCCAATTTTTCACTATTATAAAAATGTTAGAAACAGTCTTGTATGTAAGCTTTTGACCGCATATCTCCAATTGTTATTTCTCTGGGATGGATTCCTTGCAACAGAATTACTACCTCAAAGTTCATGAATCTTTCTAAGGTTCTTGAACATATTGCCAACCTGACCTCCCAAATGGGTATATGCATTTACACTTTGTTAAGTGCTTTGCAAAACATTGATTCTAAATCCAACAAACTTTAGAAATAGTCTGTTTTCTTCTGCTCTTGGGCTGAGATGTTCAAGAAAATGTTCATTTATTTATTTACTTAGGTGACTTTTCTTCCCAGGGGGACCAAAATGTGTTTGCAGCCAAGAAATTCTAGTCTTTTAGCATTTCCCTTGGGTTGTTCAGATAATTTGACTTAATCAAAAGATTTCGTTCAAAAGTGAGAGATTATGCCTCTGGCTGGGTGACCCTATTACCTAGATCAATTTTCTTCCATTTTCAAGTGTCTGTTTTTTTGTTTTGTTTTGTTTTTTTTAAAGATTTTATTTATTTATTTGACAGAGAGAGACACAGCGAGAGAGGGAACACAAGCAGGGGGAGTGGGAGAGGGAGAAGCAGGCTTCCCGCGGAGCAGGGAGCCAGACGTGGGGCTCGATCCCAGGACCCTGGGATCACGACCTGAGCCGAAGGCGGACGCTCAACGACTGAGCCACCCAGGCGCCCCTGTTTTTTTTTTAAGATTTTATTTACTCATTTGACAGAGAGAGACACAGAGAGAGAGAGGGAACACAAGCAGGGGGAGTGGGAGAGGGAGAAACAGGCTTCCTGCTGAGCAGGGAGCCCAATGCGGGGCTCGATCCCAGGACCTTGAGATCATGACCTGAGCCGAAGGCAGACGCTTAACAACTGAGCCACCCAGGCGCCCCTCAAGTGTCTGTTTTGAGCAAAACAAAGTTACCTGTCATCCACATACTTTTGGAAAGGAAGGATTAGCAATCTTCCTGCTTGTATAAATGCTGAAGGTAAGGCTTAGAGAGCTTGGCACCATGTGACCCATAAAATATGCGGGAGAGCCATAATTCAAACCCAGGTCCGCCTGTGTATAGAGCCCCT
The DNA here is from genome assembly GCF_009762305.2 of Zalophus californianus. Taxonomy (NCBI): domain Eukaryota; kingdom Metazoa; phylum Chordata; class Mammalia; order Carnivora; family Otariidae; genus Zalophus; species Zalophus californianus. Next base: position 73,653,019 of record NC_045607.1, read on the forward strand.
GTGAAGTCCTCTGTACTATTCTTGATATCTAATTATTGGACGTGTGGATTTTTGTGATATAATGTGGGAGCTGAATCCTAAGCCTTTGGCATTAAACCAGATTGGAATGAGGGATTTATTACTTTCTCTCTGCATTCAATCACTCATGTATTCAGCCTGGTTTATTCAGCATCGTCTATGTGCCAGATCTTATGTGAAACTCTGTTCTTCAATATACTTGGCTTTGTAATTCAGGAAGCCCAAATTTACTTTGGTCAAGGAATATTAAATTCCCTACATCTACTGTGTCAAAAAGTACAGCACACTGGCAAAGATGAGCAGGCCCAAATAAGTCCCAGGATTTGCTGATGTCAAATTTGACACTTTATATGCTCCAATTTCTCTAAATTAACACAGTGAATACTCTGAAGAGCCTTTACTGTTGTTATTTGTCAGGCCTCAGATTTTTTTCCATTTATTTTCTCCAAAGATATTTTTGCCTACAACCATATTGTTCAGTGTGTTTAGGAAAAGGAAATAGCAAAGTGATGTGGTGTATCAAAAAAAATAATACTAAGAGCAAATGGAGAAAAATGGGGCTGAATGCATAAGGAAACTACACTTCAGGTGACATTGATTTGTATCCAGGAATGCCTAAAAGGCTCTCTAGTGATTCTAAATACTTAAGAGCATATTCATTTCCTTCTAGAAGAAACCAAAATTACCCAGTAATTTAATTCTTATTGAACAAGAAAGGCAGCCAGTTACAGACACACACACACAGAAACTCACTGGTTTGCTTTGCCTGTTTCCATGTGCTTGAGACTGAAGGGTTAGTAATATATTTACACAATTTGAAATGAGGAGGCAAACTTCAACTATTTTAGCGTGGCCTTTGGGCTTCTTGGAATGTCAACTGATCCATCAAGGAGTTGTAGCCAAATTGCCTATGACAGAATATTTTCTCTTAGAGAAGCAAACACATGCCTATCACGCAAACTTGCTGTTCTCAACAATAGTAATGAAGGTCCCGGCAGTATAATGAGTTAATAAATAAAAGAAGGGGTCAGAAAACTTTTCAGAACACACTTGTATTCCTTCTCTTCACTCTTCCTTTTATCTGCATTCATTCCTATCCCTGACAGAGTTGTTTATTGTCTCCTGAAGTGTTGTAGGTTTTTTTTTTTTAAATTATATCCTGGTTTTACCTAGAAAGGGAACTACTGTTTGATTACTGACAGATCCGTTTTGGCAGGAGAATGTCATCTGAAAAAGTTTACTGTAAGATATAAAAGATAATTTACATGCTCTATTTTTAAATGGCCAACACCTTTTCCATATAAAAAAAAAAGAGTATTAGAAATACACCTAAGAAAATAAGAGTGACCTTTGCTGGAAAATACTGTCTTTATCTTTAATTCAGAATGCATAGCTTTATAGCAAGGGAGAGAGGCCTTTCTGCTGCTAGAAAAACTTCTCCTTTGTAGATTTTCTTCCCAGGTTCTTCGCAGAAAACAACCTACCTGATTTGTACAAAAGAACACTGCTCTCTAGTGGAATGAGGGGAAAGAAATCCATTACCTCATTCACTCGCTTTTCTTGCCTTCCTGGCAGCCGCTTACGAAAGGCGGCTGAGCTTTGTCCTGGACTTATGACAGGTTATGATATATGGCTACAATTATTGTGATATTATATTGTGAAGTGGTTTTGCTCTTGTAATCAAGCAAAAATCCTTTTCCCCCAAACCTTCTTTTGTAAATTGAAACCAGTAGGCCTCCCCAACCCTTACTTCTCAGCTGCTACCTGTACCAAAAAGAAAAAAAAGCCTGCAACTAATAATGATTTAATTTACACAGGAACTTGCAATAACTTAACTCACATCAGGTTAATTTGAAAGTGATTAATGGCAGCATTTATGGGGCTGGAAATTTTTAATAATGCTTTACTTGTGAATTTATGGCATTCGTGTTCCAGACTGTGGGCTGCCTTTTTTGTTGTGCTCATCGTCTATCTCCCCCACCCCCACACGTGATGTTCATCCCTCCCTTTTCTAGGGATAGAAAGAAATAGATTTGCAATGCCACATTTCCTGTCTCAATGGGAGGGGCTACAAAATCAGTACAAATTTGCGCAGATGGGGCATTCTTGGCCCCGGAATTGTGCCATACACATCATTTTAAAATAATTCTTGCAGGGATTGTGGGCTCCTTTGATAACCTTGATTCCCATACTCATACATTCTCAGCTGGCTGGCATAAAATGGACTTTCTGGATTTGCCCTAGTGGTTTCATACCACTGAGCTGACACAAATGTGGTTAGGAATATATAGTAACAATGCATTCCAAAGAGATACACACATTTTCAGAAATTAAACCTGTAGCCAACAGCCCTCCAAAGATTTATGGTCAACATGCCTTATTCCTAAGGCCCTAAAAGTATCTTTAAGTTGGTTTTACTCTGCAACCTCCCCATCCTAGGGGATAAGGGGAAGCCCTGGTTGGCTCAGAATCATCATATGCAAATGCATATACAAGTATGACACCAAGTAAAGATGCAGCATTGCCCCTCTCACCACCACCACTTATAAATTCTATCCTTCATCTGATTGTCATTGCAGAGAATTTCAGTATAAAACCATAAATAACAATTTGAGGAAGCAACATTTTGTTTCAGAGTTGGTTGGGAGCAAGGTAAGCTAGAGGTCTCAACACCCTTCGACTCCTAGTCAGTGGTATACACTAAGCTCATCCTAAGCTCAGCCCTCTCAGGTTCTGTGGATCATTGTATAGGGTGGGGAAGAGCAGGAGTCACTTGCAAAAACAAAAAAGGTTTTTTGTGGGAGTGAAAAGCATACTTTCCTGTTGTCATATTTGATTTTAAGTTCTCTCCACCCCTCACATCTGGGCAAAATTAGCAACCTCTAATTTAAAACTCCCTCCAAAAAGCCTTAGTTAAACTGAGCTATATCTGTGATAGAGAAGGTAGTAAAATGATGCTTCTTTAAAAAATTATCTCCTCCAAAACAGAAAGGCAAGCTTCAGCTTCAAAATTCTGGTCAATGGGACATGTTGGTTACCATCTTCATGTGTGTATGAACAAGGGGACACCCTTGCTCAGGTGGTGAAGGCTGCCACTGCAAGTAGGACTTGTGAAGGGGTAGAAAGCACACAGTGACGAGAGGCACATTCAAGCTTCAGCACTTCCATCACAACAGTTTGAGGCTTGAGTCTTGAACTTCTATGCAACTAATTTTTTCATCTTCAGAATTACCTGCATTAAGAATTCTTATGAAGATTAAATAATGCAATGTATGAGAAAGATTTCTGAAAAAAATATGATGTACTGCACATACTGAGGAGTTTGAATACTATCTTGGCTCTATGCCAAAAAGCCAAGAGGAACTCTATTTCAGAGTGTGTGAACTCTGGTTTCTTAATCTCTCTGAACCTGTTCCTGCTTCAGAATAAAAGGAATAATAACTACCTCACTCAGAGGGTTGTTGTGAAGCCTGCAAATAATGTATGCCAAGCATCTGGAATGGTACTTGGCACATAATAGGAGAGATGATAAGTAGGGCAAAAATGTGCTTGATAAAGGGTTAGAGATAGTGCATGGCAAGTATCTAGTTCAGTTCTGGTCATACAATAGGTGCACCATAAATGCTAAGTGGGATGATAATGATAGTGATGAAAATCAGCTGATGATGATGATGATGATGATAACAATGATAAAGATGATGACAATTATTAGAGAAGAAATACTGTATATGATGGCTGAAAGTTTTTAGCTGGAAGCAGTATGATGTTGTCAAAAGAATCCAATGTATTTGAGTTTGAAAACTGAGTCCACTTCTTAGTTCTAATCTTGACCTTGAGCAAGTTATTAGCTTCTCTGAGCCTAAACTTATTCATCTGTATAAGTTTTTGTACTGCTTAAAGGAGATGTTACTAAAGCATATGATCCAACTACTGACATCTAGTATATTCTGGATATATAGTATTAGCCCCTTTCCCCTCCTTCTGCCTTTAGCATACATATCCAAAGCAGCTTGTTTTATTTCACTTGCTTTCAAGTTTGGGATATTGGGATGATCACCTTCTAATTTTTGGAAAGGAAATTTTTGCATTGTTTTATATACATAGATTCATATTCCATTGGTCAGAGCTAGTCATTTCAGACCAGTTATATGCAAAGGGAGTGGTGGGAACAAGAATCTCCAGCTGAGAAGTCACTTTAGAGCAACAAACAAACTCTACTGAAGAGCCTACAGTTGGAAGCTAGTCCTATTTGCCATAGTCAGCTGCTCTTCTCAACTAACCATGCCCTTCCTCCCAAGCACAGTACATACTCCCCATTTCCCCAAGGGAGGCAATCCACTCCTCTCCCTCCATCCAACTCAAAGTCCAGTATCTCCAGGAGTTGCATAGTCCTCACCATAATGTCCAGACCTGTCTTCTCCAGGTCCAGCAACCTAAGATCTAAAAGAACAAGCTATCTGCAAGTTTCCATGGATTTATCATTAAATAAGAATAAAGCTGATGCAGGATACTCACAATGAAAACTTTAAAAACAAAAAAAGGGGGAAGATTTTATTGACAGCAACTGTAAAGCCCCCCTACCTTGAGGGTAGTCCCTTAAATAGCCCAGGATTCTTGGACCTTGTTCATGATTCTCCAGGAACTCAGGCTCAGAACAATCTGAGGTTCTTCCTCATCCATTATCCTCCATGGCCACATTTGAAATGGAAATTAGGACCAATGTACAACTTGGAAACTGTACAATTTATGCAGGCTCTTTCTTACCCAGGCAAATATGGGGTATCAAGGGTTATTTTAAAGTTTCATGAGTCAAAGGGATTTTTAAAAGGTCAGACTCATGGTCTTTTGGCAATACAATTTCTTCCACAATTACTAGAACTCTGATCCACTTCTTTGTAGAGAATTTCATATTCCAATAACCCCTGACAATGTTGCATTTCACCTGAGACTGGTGCTCCTGAAAAAGAATGATAGTTAAGAAGTCCTCCACACTTTTGTGTTCTGGGAAACAATTAACTGCAAAGAACCACCCTTCTGCATATGACTTAGATAAGACTCACAGATGCCTCCTCTGTTTGCCTATGACAAGGCCTCACATAGACCTTTCAAATTTCCATTCTCATCTCATAAATGATTAGCTGAACTGTTTGTCCCCATTGACCAAACTGAATACCTGATCATTTGACTTGACCAAGCTTTAGTCAGGCTTCTTTCCTTCTTTTCAGGTCCCTCAAGTTTGTCTTGCCCCTAAGTTTAAGCAAGCACTAACATGCAGAATGGCTCTTGTTAATGGCACCTTCTGAGAATCAGCTAACTGGAGAGAAAAATGTTTTCAATGCAACTTTACAATCATGCCACCCACTCATCTCACTCCCACTTCTTTCTAGCCTTGTTTACTCCTCTTCTAGAAGCAAAGCTTCATGAATATGGACCACATCTCTCTCAAGATTTGGGGAAATTTCAGCCTTTATTTCTTTAAGTAATCTTTCTGCCCCTTTCTCCATCTCTTCTCCTTCTGGAACTCCCACAATGTGTAGGAATGTGTAAATTCCTTCACTTGATGATAGCCCATAATGTGAAGGAATGTGTAAATTCCTTCACTTGATGATAGCCCATAAATCACATAGGCTTTCTTTTACACTTTTTCATTCTTTTTCCTTTGTTATCTGACTAGATCATTTCAAATAACTTGTCTTTGAATTCACAAATGCTTTCTGCTGCTGAACCAAGTCTGATATTGATGCTCTCTATTTCATTTTTTCAATTCATTCCCTGTATTCCACTCCAGAATTTTTTTCTTATTATTTCTATTTTCCTGTTAAACTTCTCATTTTGTCCTTGTATTATCTTCCTGATTTTGTTGAGATATCTTTTTGTGTTTTCTTGTAGTTCACTGGGCTTCCTTAACAAAACTATTTCAAATTCCATGTCTGACATATTGTAGATTTTCATTTCTTTGGGGTCTGTTTCTGAAAAATTATTGTACTCCTTTGGTGGTGTCATGTTTCCTTGATTTTCCATGTTCCTTGAAGTCTTACATTACTGTCCTCACATTTAAAGAGGCAGTCCCACTCCCCCTGCTTGTGTTCCTGCTCTTACTATCTCTCTGTCAAATAAATAAATAAAATCTTTAAAAAAATAAAAATAAAAAAATAAAGGGGCAGTCACTTCCTCCAATCTTCTTTACTGACTGGCTTCAGGAGAGGAATACTTTCACCTGTTTGCCCTGCTGGAGATTCTGAGGTTTTCTAAGACCTTTTCTATGGATATTCCTGCTTCATACTTCTTGTTCCCTCCTGGGTGGGGATAGGGGTGACTCTTAAGATTGTATTTCTTCTCTTGATCCTGCAAAGCCCCAGGGTGGATGCTGACAGCCTCCGTTTGCTTTATCTAGGGTGGTGCTGAGTGCTGAAGTTTGTGTGCTTTCTCCCAATCCCATTGAGTTGGGCCAGCCTTCGGTGCACACTCACTAGCTGTCTGCAAAGTTCATATTCATTGCCCTCTGAGGCCCACACAGAGAGCCAGCCATGAGATGGGGGGAAGGGTGGAGTGAGGCATGCAGAACATTGGAAATGCCTGTGGGCCATTTGATAGGGGGCAGTCTGTAAGTGAGGTATCCCAGCAGCTCATGGGCAGGCTTCCTCATGGAGAGCATGAAAGAGTTAGTGTGGCCAATGTGTCTGATGAATTCTCAGCCTTGCCTGCTGTACTCCCAGCCTTTCCATGTCCTTCAGTCATGCGGATCACCTCAGTATTCCAAATCAAGTGAGAAAGAATTAGTCCTCTTTGGCAGCACCCCACACACTGGGAAACCAGGCACTCGCACACTCTCACTTTCCCCTGTGGGAGGAATCATGGATCAAGGCATCTCTCTTGGCACTGAGCTGTGCCACTTTGGGGTAGGGGTGATGGTAATGAAGCGAAACTGTTCCTCTTACTCTACTTAATGTCCAATCTCAGATTTTTTTGCTCCAGTGGTATACTAGAACTTTTCCGATGGATTCTTTCACTCCCACAAAAGTATTCTTATGTGTGGGTGATTCTCAAAATCAATGTTTTTTTTTTTGTGGGGAAGAGGGTAGAAAACTCCTATTCTACTATCTTCATGGTGTCTCTCCAGAAGGCTACTTTCCTAATCTGATCTTGGCCATAAGCATTTTATACAACTAAAAAGTGTAATGGGCCTTGAAAGCTCCAGTTCAAATGGGAAATCTCATATATGTTAATCCCAGTTGTTTTATGAATCTGAGTTAACCTATCCACCAGGTGTCACATTGAGCTCCTAAATACTTTTTACAAACTACCCCCAAAATGAAAACTGAAATAGCACAAGAGGATTCACAGTGAGGAGGTAGCCTGAAATAGCATTTTAACCTATATGAGAGAGTTTGGAAAAAAAGTTCCTAGAATATATATATATATATATATGCACACACACACACACATACACACACACACATATATATTGCAACATATACACACATATATACATATACATACACATATGCTTATACATGAAAACATTGAGTATGTATATGTATATATATACAAAAACATGAAAACATTATTAATAACCCATTACTTTTAAAAAAAGTATTTGAGGCACTTAAAATAAAAAATAAAGCAATTTAGGGGAGTCTGGGTGGCTCAGTCAGTTAAGCAGCTGACTCTTGGTTTTGGTTCAGGTCGTGATCTCGGGGTCATGGGATCAAGCCCCATGTCTGGCTCTGTGCTCAGTATGGAGTCTGCTTGTCCCTTCCTCTGTCCCTCCCCACCCCCCACTCATGCTCTATCTCTAAAATAAATAAAATCTTTAAAAATAATAAAATGTTAAAGCAATTTATATAAGACCAAAACCATAGGAATCTGTAATAAAGCAGGATAAAGATGAAAATACAAGCATGGATTAAGAAATTTATTTAGCTTTGAGCTTTCTGAAAAGCATCGACAAAAGGCAAATTGGTTTGATCACAGTTCTAAATATATAATAAAAGTAAGCATTATGAATCACAGGAAGAAAAAATAATTTAGGATCTGTAACTACAATCCTTTTGAAAAAAGTGAAACTTTAGTAATGGAAGGACTTCTGTTCTATAGAACATGTTGACAGGTTGCGGCATAGGGAATAAGAAATGCGCAAAGCTAAGTTTCTCCTCGTAACAGAAAAAAAAATTTGGAGCTCTTGAAGCCACCTAGAGTGGAAGGGTAAGACAATAAGATTACAAAAGGTTTTGCCAACATGATTTGAACCATCTCCATGACTTCTAAAATTTTTGAATAAAAGTTACTAAATTAGGGGCACCTGGCTGTCTCAATCAGTTAAGTGTCTGCCTTCGGCTCAGGTCTTGATCCCAGGACTGAGTCAGGCTCCTTGCTCAATGGGGAGCCTGCTTCTCCCTCTCCCTCTCCCTGCCACTCCCCCTGCTTGTGCTCTCTCTCTCATGCTCTCACTCTCTGTCAAATAAATAAATAAAATCTTATAAATAAATAAATAAATAATAAAAGTTACTAAATTCAAGAAAAGCTTTTATTTCTTGAAGGAAATAATAAAAATGTTTTTATTGTTTGTAAGTGTGCAGAGTATAAGAAAGATAATATTAGGAGTAGAAGAATTGCAGATAGACGTACAATGAAAACAGATACTCCTAGAAATATCCAACATCATGTAGAGTACTTTTCAATATTCTATGACTTGGAATATTCCTATTAATGAATTGTACAACTATATCTTAGGGGAAAATGATACCTTGGTCAAAAAGTTTAGGAGGAGAGACAACTTTTGTCTTAATTCTTTATATTTATGTATTCAAAAATGGAAACTGAAACTATATGATAAGTTGTGGCTTTGAAAATAAAGCCCCCAACAATTTGAAAATTTGTAATATTAAGTCATCCCTTAAAATTAGCTTTTTTTTTTAAGATCTTATTTATTTATTTGACAGAGAGAGAGAGAGACAGCGATAGCAGGAACACAAGCAGGGGGAGTGGGAGAGGGAGAAGCAGGCTTCCCACGGAGCAGGGAGCCCAATGTGGGGCTCGATCCCAGGACCCTGAAATGACGACCTGAGCCGAAGGCAGATGCTTATCAATTGAGCCACCCAGGCGCCCCTAAAATTAGCTTTGATAAAAGACAATTATATTGAGTACGGTTCTGCGCAGCGCGGCTCAGCGGACCGGATCCCAGAGGCCAAGGGCGGGCTCCTCGAGAGGGCGGCGGCGGCACCATGGAAAACCGATTTACGTATGATGATTATCAGAACACGAGTGAATGGCTTCTGTGCCACACCAAGCACCGACCTCAAGTGGCAGTCATCTGTGGCTCTGGGTTAGGAAATCTGGTTGATAAATTAACTGACAGCCAGAGCTTTGACTACAGCGAGATTCCAAACTTTCCCCGAAGTACAGTGCCTGGTCATGCTGGTCGACTGGTGTTTGGGTTCCTGAATGGCAAGGCCTGTGTGATGATGCAGGGCAGGTTCCACATGTATGAAGGCTACCCGATCTGGAAGGTGACATTCCCAGTGAGGGTTTTCTTCCTTATGGGCATGGACACCCTAGTGGTCACCAATGCAGCTGGAGGACTCAACCCTGAGTTTGAGGTCGGAGATATCATGCTGATCCGTGATCACATCAACTTTCCTGGCTTCAGTGGTGTGAACCCTCTCATAGGGCCCAATGACGAAAGGTTTGGACTTCGTTTTCCTGCCATGTCCGATGCCTATGACCGGGATATGCGGCAGAACGCTCACAGGGCCTGGAAACAGATGGGGGAGCAGAGAGAGCTGAAGGAAGGCACCTATGTGATGTTGGCAGGCCCGTCTTTTGAGACTGTGGCTGAATGTTGGCCGCTGCAGAAGCTGGGAGCGGATGCTGTTGGCATGAGCACGGTACCAGAAGTTATAGTTGCAAGGCACTGTGGACTTCGAGTCTTTGGCTTCTCCCTCATCACTAACAAAGTCGTCTTGGATTATGAAGCCGAGGAGAAGGTCAATCATGAGGAAGTACTAGAGGCTGGGAGACAAGCAGCACAAAAATTGGAACAGTTTGTCTCTATTCTTATGACCAGTATTCCACCACCTGCCAAAGCCAGCTAACCAGCCCTGGAGCGGTCTGGCCTCTCCATAATGGGATCCAAGTAGCTACTACATACTTCGGCCCCTTGCTGGGGTCACGTGCCTCTGCCCTTCAGTAGTAGGAAAAGAGAGGAATATCACTATCCTTCAGCTTTCCCAATTTCTCCCACCAGACCCTTCTGCACTGGCTCTTCTGCTCAGTTATCTCAAAGCAGTTATCATCTCCTCCCCCAGCCCAAGAGCTAGATAGAACCCAAGCCCTGCTGTGCCTATGCCTGGGTGTGACTTGGGCTGTTGAACTTGGCCCAGTAGCTACTGCTGTCCTTTTGATATAATGCTTTCACATTCCTGGGGACTCGGTTCTGCCTCCTCCAAAGCACTAGAGCCCACATGAGGGCTAGCCCAGTCCGATACCCCTTGGAGTTTTGTATTACCCTATTTTGAGAATAAAAAGAAAGATGAACTAAAAAAAAAAAAAAAAGACAATTATATTAACCTTTAATTATAACTTGGAAACTTCAGCACTATGATGGATCTGAGGAGTTTTACTTAGACATACATAATTTGGGGGTTCATATTTGATAAAGAAAGTGAGTACATTCCTAAACCCACTGTGAACTAGTGCGCTACATTTTACATTGATACATTTTTATTTATGGGTGAGATTAGGAAGTTGAAAGACTGTGTAACTGAAATAGTTTTATTTAAAGAAGATGTTCTACTACATCAAGAACTAATGATGTAATGTATGGTGATTAACATAACAATAAAAAATTTAAAAAAATAAAGAAGATGTTCTAACCTTCCCCATAATTACAGAGATCAGGCACTTTTCCAACAAACAAACAAACAAACATGTTCATTGATGGAAATACTTGAAATCAACCACAAAAAGAACAATATGGCAGGCAGCAATTAAGAATATATTTGATACAATGGATGTTAGGGTAAAAAACAAAAACCTAAAGCCAAAAGGGAGAGAAAAATGGGCATAAAGAGCAATGATAGCCATAAACTGAAGAGGTTTACATGTAAACCATTCAGAAAGACTAATCAGTCAGCTCCATTGTTGTGTCTCATGAGGCTCTGCCTCAGAAAGGCAATGACACATACCATCTGAAACACAGGAAATTAATGATTATGAGGTTCATGGTTTCTGCAGTTCCAGGTTAGTATCATTATTTCAGTTTTTCATATTCACATTCTTTGTAATGAGTTTTGCATTTTCTTCAATTTTCTTTGGGCAAATATAATTTCAATTCCACATAACTTAATAGGGAAATTGTGTTAGGATACTATAGGAATAAAAGGTGCCCCTTCATTTTCTTTCTGTTTTTTTTTTTTTCCTTCCCTAAGGGAAAAACAAAGTATAAGAAATACTAAAATGAAACTTCACTAAAAACTATGGTGCAAAGTTTTTATATTGCTATTATTGGGGGACCATGTAAACAAAGTTCTCTCTATCACACAAAAATGCTGTGATTTCAGGGTGTACACTAAAAAATCTCCTTAATTCTCTTACGGTATTTTACCTTTACCTAGGATCAGTTGACAGATTTTTAGGTCAGCTCAGGGATGGCAGATAGATTTACTCTGGGTATGAACTTTGTCTCTCTGTCTCTGTCTCTCCCTCTCTCTCCATACATAAAAAAGAGAGACTTTCTAATCTCAATCACTCTCATGCCTTGTTCCACAAACCAACAAAATGTCCAAAATAGCCCCACATTTCATGCTTCCAAACCATATCATGCAGAATTCTAAACAGTCTTTTAAACCTGAAGTTGACACAAACATCCATTAATACATCACATGCCCCAACTATATGTCTCTGAAAATGTGGACATTACATTGTCAGTATTCGGCAGCTATGAGAAGTTGTGCCTCTGTCTACCATCTTCATGAGATCGCCCTCTGAGCACTGAAACAGCAAGATTAACAGAGATCAGATCAGACCCCATCAAATATGTACAGCCATCCTCGTGCAACAGAGCAGCTTTGTGGGTGAGAGCACAGGCACTGGTCCTAGGCTGCCCGGTGTGCATTCCAGCCCCACCCCTTCCTGTTGTGTGCCCTTGGGCAACTTACTTAATTTACTGGTGCCTCTGTTTCCTCATCTCTAAAATGAAGATGAAAATAATAGCACCTATATTATGTTGTTGTTTTGAGGTTACATTATTAATACATGCAAAGTGTTTTCAGGAGTGCCTGGTAGAAAATAAGTGCTAAATGTCTTTTCTCCTTGTTTATTGTTACCATCATCATCATCATCGTCATTATCATCGTCATCCTCATGGTCATCGTCATCACTCCTGGCCGGCAAGACCAGCATATAGCAATATATCTAAGGATATAATGTACATGAGTGTTGGGGATGAAAGTGGTTGGTTAAAATGAGCAGCTTCCCAGCAGAAGGAGCTATTCTAGGAGTAGGAACAAATCTAAGAAGTCTACAAAGAAGGCCAGATTATGACAAATTTACTGACTTCCATGAGGTCTCTTGGGAAAGAACATATAGACTTTCTCCTGTGACCCCCTCACCCCCCAAAACTCCATTGAATGTTCTTTTATATCTTAGAACTGCTTTCTGCACCAGCAACTGAGAAAAACAGGTTGCCTCATTTATTATTCTTAGTTTGCTTTTATAAATGGAAAAAGGTTTGTTTTTAGACAAAAAAAAAGTTTCATTTTTTTTTTTTTAGGAAATAGTATAGAGTACAAGGGTTTAAAGAGACAAAAATTCTTACAGTTGCATTTTTGAGTGCTGTCCTTTTAAAAACTGAGTCACTGTTCTCTCACTTACTGGTGATACCAGACCTTTGTCACTGGTTTTAATAACCATTGTCTGGTTCAGTTTATTCCAGCTATTAGAGCAGAGATGCTAAATACCTTATTAGTACCTTCCTGTTACTGTGTTGAAGAAACTTAGCACAGTGAAAAGGGGTGGGTGGAGATGTTGGGCAAAATCTTAAATGGGAATCTGCTCTTTTTTTTAAGATTTTATTTATTTATTAGAGAGAGAGAGAGAGAGAAAACACAGGCAGATGGAGCAGCAGGCAGTGGGAGAGGGAGAAGCAGGCTCCCTGCCGAGCAGGGAGCCCGATGCGGGGCTCAACCCCAGGACCCTGGGACCATGACCTGAGCCGAAGGCAGACGCTTAACGACTAACCCACCAGGCACCGCCCCCCCTTTTTTTAAAGACTTATTTATTCATTATAGAGCGAGAGAGTGAGCAATTGTAGGGGAGGGGCATAGAGAGACGGAGAGAGAGTCCCAAGCAGACTCTGTGCTGAGGGGGGAGCCTGACGCAAGGCTCCATCCCACGACCCTGAGATCATGACCTGAACTGAAACCAAGAGTCCTACACTCAACTGACTGTGCCACTCAGGCGCCCCTAGCTTTTACTTTTAATTTTAAATCGGCCCTTAAAGAAAAAAGTAATGCAAATTAAGGAAGCCAAACTAATATTCATGCAACACTTACCTCACATAAAGTATGGCATTTAATTATCAAGTCAGTCTTATGAGGTTGGTATTATCTTACAGAATAGATGATAAGATCAAGGCATAAAATAACTCAGGACATATTTAATAAGTCTTTTGAGTTTCATTTCAAATTCCTGTTCTATCTGACCCCAAAGTTGATGATTTTTGCTAGACTTCCTCCATGAGTTCTGAACTGTCTTTTGAAGGTAAATAGCATTTTCTCCCCCTCTCTCTATTCAAATGATGCTGAGTGATGTTGTGCTTGCGGTGAAGAAGGTGTTGTTCTAACTTTCTGGGCTATAGCAGTGAACAAAGAGACAGAGAGGCCTTCCTAAATTGGGGCAAACAAAGGTTGGGGGGAGAGGAAGATCAGACAGCAAAAAAATAAATGTGTAACGTTTCTAGGGGTATTAAGTACCATGAAAAAAAATAAAGCACAGTAAAGGATTAAAGACTGATGGTGGGGAAAGTGCTCTATAGTCTGAAGACTCTCTAGTGAGGTGCCTTTCTAGCAGAGAAAAGGATAAAATAAGAGATGAGAACATCCATCTGGCAGAGAAGGTTTCCATGCAGAGCATGTGCAAAGGCCAGGCCACAGAACTATGGCTATCATGTTTGAGGAACAGAAATGAAGCCAGCATGGTTGAAACAGATTGTCAAAAGTGAAGAGTGGTAGGTGATGAGGTCAGAATTAGTGTTGCCTGAGGTTATTTAGACTGTGTAGGTCATGTTAAGGATACTGGATTTATTTCAAATGAGTTGGGAAGTCATTGGAGAATGTAATGAAAGGAGTTATATGATCTGGCTTAATTTTCATGGTTTTACTTTGGCTGATGAGACGACAACAGATCGTGAAGGGGCCAAGAACAAAAGCATAAAGACTAGTACATTATTGTAATACTTCAGGTGAGCTTATTTTCTTCAACTCATTTCCAGATCATCATTCTTCTTTTATCCTGTAATTCAACCAAACTACATACTTCTCATTTCCTCTGATACCTCCAACCTCTATAAACACTGGGGTACCTTACCAAATATCAAGACTTATTATAAAGTCTGAAAATTCATAGAGTGTAGCACTGATGTAAAGTTTTACATCTGGACCAATGCCTTGTTAATTGCTCCAGCCACATTGGTCTCCTTGCTGATCCAGAGGCAGATCCACATGTATATGATAGAGGCAGCATCACAAATTAGTGAAGAGAAGACTGACACTTCAATAAACAGTCCAAGACAATTGTTTATATGTATGGAGGAAAAATGATCCCTACCTTACATCATTCATAAAAATAAATAACCAAGTAATTTAAAGAACATAAATGAAAGAATAATTTCCAACAAAATTGGAAAATTCTCAGAAAAATATGGACGCATATCTTTAAGATTTCAGGATTGGAAAAAAAAATCTGCTTAAATCAGATGCCCAAAGTTATAAACCATGAAGAAGAAAAAAACAATTTTTGTTCCTCCTCCTACTGGACTTCATTCTTTCAAAATTTATCTACCAAGTTAGCAAAAAGAGGTGCTTGTCTTCATGCTGGAACATGGCAGATTTATCCACTGTACAGGAATAATTGTAACAGTGAAATATCTAGTCCTGGGACCTTATGCTCATTCTTTCTCTCTCTCTCTCTCTCTCTGTGTTTATATATATATATATACACATATATATATAAAACAATTCAGACTGCCTTTTATTAAGGAAAAGGAAATGTTTCCCAATGGCCTGGCAAATCACTGAACCAAAGAACCAAACACAGTTTCTACATCTGACATTTAAACACTTTCAATTTTATCTATAAACTGTAGAGGATAATATATTTTCCACCTATTTTATAAAAATTAGAATCAAGTAAGGTTACATAAGGTTAAATATTTTTGAATCTCTCAAGCATAATAAAAATATCAACAATTATTTATATTAAGTCAGATATAAACTAACAAAGTAAAGATCTAAGGCATGCGTTAGGAAAACTGCAATTTTTAAAGCTCACTTCTACATAGATGTTCATAGATGTTTAGACAAAAATGGGAAGTCTTGATTTATCAAATAAATTGTTTTTCTGCTGCATTTCATTCTACTACAGTAGTCTTGGGGAGTTTGTATCTTGACAGATATGTAATCTCTCTGGATAAAATGTAACCACAATGATTATTCACATTAAGCCTTAGATTTTGCAGAAAAATGGAAAACATAAGAGAGGTTTCTAAAACCTTAGACTCATGGGAACCACAATTTCTCTCAATTGTATTTTCTTTTTTTCTAAGGTACTCAAACTGCTTTGGAGGGGATATTGTTCTGTGCATTTGAGTGAGATAAATCACTCATGTAAGCAGATGATCCCAGAATGCAGTTAAGATGAAGGGCTACAAAACATCAGGGGGGGAACATGTGTGTGTGTGTGTGTGTGTGTGTGTGTGTGTGTGTGTGTGTGTGTGTGTGTGTGTATAATTAAGGAAAATATGTAGCTGCCCCTATAATGTGTATCAAATATATATGTATCTCATAATATATATATGTATTTATATGTATCATATATGTATATATGTATATGTGTCTGGTAGCTGTGTCTGAATAAACAAACTAACACTATAAAGAACTGAGACATTTACTAAGATGTACATTTAATAAGATTAACAAAACATATTTCACTTTTGCTGATATTACTGATACATTTTAGATAGAACTGTTATGTGTGCTTATAATGCTAATGCAGATATGGGAGAGAGTCAGACAAGGAAGAAAACAGGGCTATGCAGAGAACAACTACTGACCTAATTGTACTAGCGATAAACTAGGGTATAAGACATCCAGGGCATATTAAACTCAGGTTTCTTGGTAGCTTACATTGCCTCTAGATAGATCCATCCTCGTGTGATGGCACCCAGCAACGGGAGTGTAGTGTCACTGATGGTACCCAGTGATGGTATCGTCCTGTGACCCGGAGTAGTAACTGGTACAAATTTCTCTAGATAGTAAAGTATATCAAAGATAATAATCTGTGAGTCCAAGGAGAGAAGTCTGGTGTGGTCATTGCCAGATACTGCTTTGTCCTTTTATCTTTATTAGTAGGACCCCAATTATGTTCAGAGAGCAAATGTGCAGCAAAAAGCTTAACTGCGAAAACCCTTGTATTCTGACCAATGAGATGGAAATCTACTGGAAGATGAAGTTGTATATTTCTTCATGTTAAAAAGCAAGACTTGGATGGCTGCTCTTTGCCTTTTGCCTTTTACTTGTCCTTCTCTGTGGAGGACAGCTGCAAGGCTAAGGTGGCAGAGCAGAGAGCTGGAAAGGAGCTGGATCATCGATGACCTTCTCAGGCACCTGTCCCATCCCTACACTCTACCTCCAGGTTTTGATGGATGGGAGAACAAATAAAACACCTATATGATTAAGCCACTAGAGGTGAACTATTGTTACATGCAACTGAACACAACCCTATGTGACACAGCAGCCAAAGTGAATGTTTCTCATTATTTTATAGTGTTGCACTCTTACCAGTGGAGATAAATTTGCCTAATAGCAAATTACATGTTAGACAAGTATTTTCCTGTTATCATTTAATCTTGATTACCCCAAGAAGGAAAGTCTCAGTTTAGTGCCACTATGTCTTAAACAGCTCTTTAAAACTTGTTTTCTCCCTTGTAACAAACGGAGATGCACTCCAGGCTAAGAGACTTTGTTAAGCATCATTATCCAGCAAAAATTTAAGAACATTGTTCTGTTTCCATTAAGTTTGGTCTATAGTCACCTTTTCATTATGGCATAGTGTTACTGGTTTTCCATTCATGAAAATGACAAAGTTTCCTTACAAAACAAATTCAAATAAAAATGTGAATTAATTTAAAAATATCAAGTAAATACAAACAAAAGTGATACAGAGGGGGAAATTTTTGACAAAGAAGGACAATAGAATATAAATGACTCAAGTTTGGTAAATTGAGTCCTAGATATATTCAATTCTGGTACTAGGCCTTCAAGAATAATTGCAGACTCACTAACTCTTTGGGGCCATGTTCTCTTTGTCAGTTTAAAACAGCCTTGACAGAGTTTAGCCTGTTGGGTCAAATATCCTCAGTACTGAAAGTTAATCAAGTTAGGAAAAACTATATGAAAAATTTCTTTGCCTCCTGCTTCACTCATTATAAATATAAAGAGGATGCTTTGGGCCTATTATGCACTCATCTAGACCAAGTTAGCAAAACCTCAGCCCAAATTTCACCCTTTTATTCCTAAAAATATTCCAGAATATTTTCTATACAGGTGATCAGTCAATATTTGTACAGTTTCAGTTATTGCAGAGAAGGGTAGCTGTTAGAAATATTCTGTTAAGCTAAAATCGCAGCCCTTATCACCTAGGATCATTTATTCAATAATTTGAAATTTATTAAAACTTCATCATGAAAGCTGAATGTCAACACTCTTGATGTCTCTTTATTCATTTGTTTGCAGCAGAAAGTTTGGCTGCTCATATAAATATTGTTTGCTGTTGCAAGTTCTCTTGTTCGAGAAATTTTAGGTTTCAGTGTTTGGGTGTAATCTTACAAAAAGATAGATCAGAGCAAAGGTCAAATTGTGTAGGAAAAGTCAAAACCAAAGCTCTGTTATTGTGGAAAAGGAAAACTTAAAATTACAAATAACAGATTCTTTCATTTTATAGTTTTACCAAATGTCCTCTCTATTCACTGCAATGCCCAAATAATGATCACAGAATTTCATCTTAGAGGCCTTGAGATCCTGGAAATTTGTTCAGTAATTTATATATGCTTTGGTGATTTTATTACAAAAGTAATTTGTTCATATATAAGCTATGTGCTTCTTCCTCTTGCTAATTCCAGTCAGTCCACCTTAAAAATAAATATATAGAAAACCATGCTCAAGTTACAGGCATGGAGTGATGATGGGTTACTCTATAAGGAAAGAGTATAAGAAAATAATTCAAAAGACAAGGGAACAATGTTGAAAATGTGGCTTGAGGGGCGCCTGGGTGGCTCAGTCACTTAAGTCTCTGCCCTTTGTCCAGGTCAGGATCCCAGGGTCCTGGGAATGAGTTCTGCAAAGAACTCCCTGTTCAGTGGCAGTCTGCTTCTCCCTCTGCCTCTGCCCCTCCCCACTGCTTGTGTGCTCTCTCTCTCTCAAATAAATAAGTAAAATCTTAAAAAAAAAAAAAGAGGGGCAGCTGGGTGGCTCAGTTGGTTAAGTGTCTGCCTTTGGCTCAGGTTATGATTACAGGGTCCTGGGATTGAGCTCTCTGCTCATCAGGCTCTCTGCTTAGCTCCGGGGAGCCTGCTTCTCCCTCTGCCTGCTGCTCCCCCTGCTTGTGCTCTCTCTCTTTCACTCTCTCTCAAATAAATAAAATCTTTAAAATGAAAGGAGGAGGAGGAGGAGAAGGAGGAGGAGAAGGAGAGGGAGAAGCAGAAGCAGAAGCAGAAGCAGAAGCAGAGGCAGAAGAAGCAGAAGAAGCAGAAGAAGCAGAAGAAGCAGCAGCAGCAGCAGCAGCAGCAGAAGAAGAAGAAGAAGAAGAAGAAAATGTGGTTTGGATCTGAGGCATGCAGGTCCCCCACAAGATGGGGCCAGTACAGAGGATTGCTGGCAAACCAATGGGACTGATGCAGGAGCTGAGGAAAACTGCAGGGCTGGGGAACACTTCGATAGCTTCAAAGCTGTTGTGAAAAGCACAGTGAAAAACTAGATGTATTCTCCATGGGGCTGGCTCAGAGATTACATCTTAATTCTAAAATATTGGCCTTGAAATATCATTTGGTAAGGAGTGTGCAATAAGCAAGGGAGTGTGGGTTGAATGGAGGTTAGGAGATACTATGGCCTGCCCACCCTGGAGCACCCCCCTACCCAGTACAGGACATTAAGTACAGGACATTAAATGTTAGGTCTCATGACTTATCAGTAAGAAAGAACTCTCAAGCTGAACTCCACCATTTCTGACTGGGCTAATATATTCCAGGCAAGAGAGTATTCCTGGGCTATTCTGCATTGGTCCAACAAGTCAAAGCACAACCTCATCTTTGCTCCATTATCTTTAGGTGTTAAGTGGCAGGCTGTATAAAAAAAAAAATGGGATTTGGGCACATGTGTCTGAGAGATAAGTAGGTGGTACAGTGGTAAACAATAATCACTGTCTTTGGGAAAAAACACAGCTCAGGACAAAGCATCACTGAAAGCCAGTAAGGAAGTGAAGTAATTTGGCTGAACATGTGCAAAAGGGAGATCACAAGTAGCAATAATAATGCCAAGTAGGTTTCTGCAATTAGAGACAGCTTGCCACATTTCAGCTAAGCTTGGAGAGGCTTTTAATCTAGGGTGCCTCCAAAAAAAAAAAAAAAAACAAGGGGCGCCTGGGTGGCTCAGTCGGTTAAGCATCTACCTTCCACTCAGGTCATGATCTCAGGGTCCTGGGATCGAGCCCCCATTGGGCTCCCTGCTCAGTGGGGAGCCTGCTTCTCCCACTGCCTCTGCTCCTCCCCCCCTTGTGCTCTCTCTCTCTCAAATAAATAAATAAAATCTTTTAAAACATAGAAAAATTAATAATTAAAAAAACCAATACAGGTTAGAACACTACCTCTTTTGTACATAATGCTCAGTATGTATTCAGAGATAATAGTGTCCTAATAACACCTAACACTATTATAAAGTAACAATATAATTCAGACTTAGTTGGGTGTGCTCAAGTGAGCATGAATGTGAGGTTTTTTTTCTATCCCCTTCACCTATTACGCCTCCCAACCCCTCTCTCCCTGGAAACCAACTGTTTGCTTCCTGTATCTATAAGTCTGTTTTTGTTTGGTTTTGTTTGTTCATTTGTTTTGTTTTTCGGATTGCACATATAAGTGAAATCATATGGTATGTATCTTTCTTTGACTTATTTCACTTAGTTTAATACCCTCTAGGTCCATCCATGTTGTTGCAAATGGCAAGAGTTCATTCTTCTTTATGGCTGCATAATATTCTACATTGTGTTTCTGTGTGTGTGTGTGTGTGTGTGTGTGTGTGTGTTGTGTGTTGTGTGCTGTGTGTGTGTGTGTGCCACATCTTCTTTATCCATTCATCTATGAATGGACACATAGGTTGAGGTTGCTTCCGTATCTTGGCTATTATAAATAATGCTGCGATGTACATAGGTGTGCATGTATCTCTTCGGATTAGTGTTTTCACTTTCTTTGGATAAATACCCAGAAGTGGAATTGCTGGATCATATGGCAGTTCTTTTTGTAATTTTTTGAGGAACTTCCATACTGTTTTCCACAGTGGATGCACCAATTTATATTGCCAGCTACAGCGTCCCAGGGTTCCTTTTTCTCTACATCCTCACCAACACTTGTTATATTTTGCCTTTTTTATACTAGCTATTCTGACAGGTGTGAGGTGATATCTCATTGTGGTTTTAATTTGTAGTTCCCTGATGCTTAGTGATGTTGAGCATCTTTTCATGTGGCTGTTGGCCATCTGTATGCCTTCTTTGAAAAAATCTCTGTTCAGGTCCTCTGCCCATTTTTTAATTGGTAATGTGGGTTTTTTTGATATTAAATTGTGTAAGTTCTTCATATCTTTTGGATATGAATGTGAGTTTTGAAAGAGATCTAATACATATAAATAGATGAGAACAGCAGGGTTTTTTTTTAACCTTTACATTACATAAAAACATCATTGCTGAGTAAATGTGCTGTTGCTGACTATTGGGATGTAGAACCAGTTTTGAACATTTAAGCAATAATTGACACTGTCTTCAAAGTGATGAATGGCTCCCATGTTGAGACCACATATTGCTATGTTTACTTAGAGGCTGAGTTGATGATAGGCTTTACATTACATGCAGGAAAGAAATGAGAGTATCTGAAAGATGTTTCATACTAATATTATTGTCAACACTGAGAGGGATGCTGGTTTCTGATGTGAGCTTTGCAGGTTTTGAGCTCTTCATGAGGAAGTAGAGTTGTTTTAATTGAATAGTAGATTCGCATTATTCAGGGAACTGATTCATAATATAGAACTGTGTCCAGATAAATGTTATAGGGAAAGAGGAAGTGAAAAAAATTGTTTTTTTATGTTTGGAAGGATAATGTTCTGACATTCAGTAGGTTCTCCTGCCATTCTTGAAACCGTAAAAGATAATCAGATTTTTATTTATTTTTTTAAAGATTTTATTTATTTATTTGACAGAGAGAGACACAGCGGGAGAGGGAACACAAGCAGGGGGAGTGGGAGAGGGAGAAGCAGGCTCCCCGCGGAGCAGGGAGTCCGATGTGGGGCTTGATCCCAGCACCCTGGGATCATGACCTGAGCTGAAGGCAGATGCTTAACGACTGAGCCACCCAGGCACCCCAAGATAGTCAGATTTTTAAAATTTAAATTTTAGGTAGTAAAAAATATGACTAGATCAGTTCTAAGTGTTTTACTTTGGCCAGGAAGCCTGGTCCAAGAAGTTGGTCAAACATGGCTATACAGAGGAGTCTAGGAGTTTTCACTGAGTGAAGTATATAGGACTCCACATTTTAAGAGAAAAGACTGGATATTCTTATCCAAGTTTTGGATAGCTTTCCAAATGCAACTCGGCCTGTTCACTATATTTTGGTTTTATATCCACTCTGTGTAGTAGATTGGGTGCTATTATATACCAAATTCTTAAGTTCAAGAATGTTAGAATTAACATTTGGCCAATCTAATATGATCCCCCCAAATGCATAGTAACTAATCAGTAAATGAAAAATTAACAACATAAATTGAAAATGCTAAAGTCAGTAAGAGGAAAAGAGTGATCGGTAGACACTCAATATAAAAAGGTGACCCCAGCGACTGTTTTCTGCATTTCATAGATGTGAATTATCAAAAAATGGTGGAGCAAAACTTAAGTTTCAACTTTAGATGTATCTATGGTGAGAATATGAGTATGAAAATGTGTGCTTGGAATGTTCTTAGAGAGCTCACTGACCCTCTCTCTTCTCCTGAAGATGTAATTTATTGGGTGTTGTGAATTTAATCCATCTAAAGCTCCTGAATGTATCACCTATCTTTCTGTAACTCAATTTGGCCAGCTCACTCTCTCTGCTGAGACCATGAAGATCCTTTTAAGTCTCTTTATTCTCAGAACATGAAGGCATTTTATATCTTCTTTAAAATGGCCGTATCTATTTTAGGTGCAGCTCTATCTTGATACATAGAACTTCTTGTAGGCAAATAGAAGTTAAGTGGGATTCTTTGGAGCTGATTCCTTTTTGAAAGTTTTTATACCCATGACATTAATATGAAAATATAATCTCTATCTAAAATGTCCTACTATTCATTCTCAGATAAGAGGAAAGAACATAGGTTTATATTTATTCCAAGGCCATCAAATACCAAACTAGTGACAAACAGTAGAATAGGGCTACTACACAAACTTTGATAATCTAATAAAAAGTATCTTGACTTGAGAGCTACCCAGCCAAAATATTTTAATAAGGCCCATAAGTTATAATATTAATCAAAAAGCTCCAGGAGGCAATATTTTTGGTTCAGACTAGTTACCTCTCTCCATTCCTTTACTTTCTCTCATGTTCCATGTTGAGGAATCCTTACCAAGTAGCTGTTCCATTTTCCTACTAACCTATAAATATTGCTCCATCCTTGCACTTCCATTTTTATCAAGTATGTATTCCTGCTTCCTCTCTCCTGATTCTTATCAGTCTTCAAATTTCAAGCTGCCCTAACATGACAGAATAGCGTAGGTAAAGCCTTCCCCTAAATTTCCCCAAGAAGTTGGCAAATAGAAAGGTCTAATAAGGACCACATTGCTACCTGTGTAAGCATACTTTGCTACTCCTGTAAGGGGTGCATGTCTGTAGGATTGTCTTCCATCTACTATCCCATAGGCACAGGAGCACCTCAGGAGGACTGCAGCATGCATATAACCAGCCCAAGATTCTTGATCTGACAAAGCATTAAAGTTTCCCCCTCTTCCAGTCCATGAGCATGGAATGTTTTTCCATCTCTTTGTGTCTTCCTCAATTTCTTTCATAAGTGTTCTGCAGTTTCTAGAGTATAGATCCTTTACCTCTTTGGTTAGGTTTATTCCCAGGTATCTTATGGTTTTTGGTGCTATTGTAAATGGAATCAATTCCTTAATTGCTTTCGTCAGTTATACTGTTAGTGTATAGAAATGTAACTGATTTCTGTGCATTGATTTTGTATCCTCCCACATTGCTGAATTGATGTATGAGTTCTAGTAATTTGGGGGTGGAGTCTTTTGTGTTTTCCACCATGTGGAAAGTAATGTCATCTGCAAAGAGAGAGAGTTCGACTTCTTCTTTGCCAATTTGAATGCCTTTTATTTCTTTTTGTTGTCTGATTGTTGAGGTTAGGGGGCTGGAGTAGCCAGGTGATGGGTATTAAGGAGGGCACATGTTGTGAAGAGCACTGGGTGTTATACTCAACTAATGAATCGTTGAACATTACATCAAAAACTAATGATGTTAGCTAACTGAACATAATAAAAAAATTTTAAAAAATAAATGTTTGTCAAATTAAAAAAAGAAAAGACCCACATTTTTAGAGAAAAAAATAATAAAGTTTCCCCCTCAAAGTTTCTCCTCTGGTTCCAAGGAATCAGTACCTACAAATCACTCCTTCCACACATTAATTATTCAAATTATTGCCATCCATTCATTTGTTGAATTCATTTCCTGGTAGGAAGTGAAGAAGAGGAATCTCCTATTTCATTGGCTTACAGAAGAAAATAAAAGGAACAAGAATTTGCTGATTGTGGGGAGTCATTTAAAAAAACAAAACAAAACTCTAAATCAGTAATTTCCAAGTGAAGCCTTCACTCAACTAACCATCTGCTAGTGCAGCATTTCCTGGCCACCATTATTGTGACTGTAGTCCCAATAACGCCATTCCACTGCAGTGCAACCCTACTGGTGCGTACCTAGGACAGTGCTCATTAAAATGCTAAATCGTGGTAAGTATGTGAACCCTGAAATGAGCAGTGTTCCAGAAATCTGAGGTCTGGGCTGCATGGAGTAAACTCTGTGCATCTATGAGCTGGCTGAGCTGCTTTCAGTCAAGCGCACCCCTCCTAGACTGATCCTGATCATGTCAGACTATGGCCTCGAGAAGTCCCTTAACATCTCTCTTTGGACTTCATCTCTAATAACAACATAACATCTCCTAGGTCCTACAACCTGATTATTTCTTATTTACATAATATTAACATTTAATGAAATGGAAACTCATCATATAGCCAAATATATTTTAAGTAGCATCTCTCCATTATCCCAGGGCCAAAAACTGTTATTAAGTCAATGGTGGGTTCTAAACTCACCAGAACCTCTGAAATGAGAAAATATCATAATAATGATTTGAAAGTACTTGAAAGACAAATATGGGTATCCAGGGTAGGATAATAATTTCGTGAACCTTCAAATAAGCAATATTTCAATATATACCCACCCAAGATATATCAGTGTTGGCAAAGACCTTTGTTTCTTTCTTTTCCTCTTTAATTTACTGTTCCCTTGTCGGAAGAGTATAGTAGCCAGGACCTTATGAGGGCCCCCCAGTTTCCTGGTGTACATGCCCTGTATAATCCTCATGAGTGTGAGTGGCCTGTTAACATGTTAAGATATTGCTCCCATGATTACATGCCATCAGGTGGCAAGGGGAGATTATGTTAGGAGAGTCTGATCTAACCAGGTGAGTTCTTTAAAAGTAGAGCATTTTCTCTGGCTGGCCATAGACAAGGAAGTCAAATAGACATGTTCAGGCTCACATGGAAGAAAGTTCACATGTTGTGAACTGTCTAACTGGGGCCACATGGCAAGGAGCTGCAGCCAGTGTCTAGGAGCTGAGAGTAGTCCTCAGCTGACAGCTAGCAAGAACATGGGGACTTCAATCCTAAACCACAAGGAATTAAATTCTGCCAACACTAGTGATCTTAGAAGAGAACCCTGGGCCCTAGATGAGATGACAGCCTCAGCTTCCACTGCAATTTCAGCCCAGTGAGACTCTGAGCAGAGAGCCTAGTCACACCATGTCTAGACTGGTCACCTACAGACACTGCAAGGTAACAAATTTGTATTGTTTTAAGCTGCTAAGTTTGTGAGCATTCACTGCACAGCAATAGAAAATAAACACAGGGGGACAAGAGTTTACATTTTTTTCCAGTTATGCAAATAGTCATGTGTAGGAAATTGAGTGGGTTGGAATCTAGTGATGTTTTAGCAGCCCTTATGGATCTATGTCTTGGAAAGGTTCTTATCTGGTCTGTCTCACCTTGACTCAGAAATTTCACTAGTACCTCAAAGAATGCAAAGCCCAAGGGGGGGGGGCTAGGTAATTCCTACAGTTCTTTGTATATAGGGGTTGTACTAAATAAAGCCTATGGTCCCTTTCAACCCAAATATCATAGAATGACATTGTCATATTTATGAGGTTTGGGTGGTTAACTACAACATGACTTAACGCCAAGTATACACAACATCAAATAAAGGGTAGAGTTGGAACATGAGTATAAAGTGAGAGAGTTAATATTTCCTTGGAGCTTAGCATGTGCCAGATAGCATGTTTTCTATATGCATTAATTCTCTTAATACTCATAGTACTGTGCAGAATAGATGCTACTGTCTATTTATAGATGGAGAAACGAATGCTTGAATGATTTATATAAACTGCTCAGCATCTCCCAGCCACTAAAAGGTAGAACCAGAGTTCAAATCCAGGACTGTCTGATTCCAAAGTACAGATATTTTCACTGCATCTATGATAACTTATAAAATGTGTAGAATAGATTTAAAATGAAGTATTTTTAAAAAAGTTGTTTCCTTGGGGCATGTGGGTGGCTCAGTCAGTTAAGCACCAACCCTTGATTTCAGTTCAGATCATGATCTCAGTGTCATGAGAATAAGCCCCGTGGGGGCGCTCCATGCTGGACATGGAGACTGCTTAAGATGCCCCCTCTCTCTCTTCCCTTCCCATTGCCCCCCCCAAAAGAAAAAAAAAAGGAAAAGAAAAAGCTGTTGCCTATTTCTCAGGGGACAACTGTCCCAATACTACTTTAATATGTCATGGTTTGTATATGTATGTAGTGAATGAGATAAAACAACATACAAACTCCAGATATAATTTTAAATGTTTTTTTCATAGTTCAATTCATTCCTAAATATTTTTTACTTTTTTTCTTTCTCAGTTCCTACAAGTATGCACATTACTAAGATTTCTGGGTACATGTAAAACCATTTATTATTATTAATACATTTTAAAATATTCTAACATTTGAAATAACATCTTTTTTAGGAAAAAGTAAACATGTCCTCTTATTTTCTTTTTGGAGTTAGTAAGATATTGGTGTTTTTATCAATAAGTTCATCTGCTAGGTTTTTTTTCTTTTTTTTTTACTGTAAGATTAAGAAACAGGGCCTAGAGAATAATTGACACTGAACATAGCACTTAAAAAATAAGGAAGTCAATGAGTTCTGAATGCAGATACTGATAAAAGGTAAGAGTAATAAGTCAAATAAATGTCTATTTTTTTCTGGACTTGAAATTGATATAGTATAATAATTTCAGGCACAGCATAATTTAGGGTTAAAGGAAGCAATAGTTTTACAGATGTACATTTATCCTCTGAACTTATAAACATTTAAACAATATGCATCAGAGTGATAGAAAACAGGTGTGCACAAAAACACAGCATATTGTCAAGTATTAAATTCGTTTGCAGACCCTTGAAATTTCTTTTAGTATAAGTTAAGTAAACATTAAAGTTACAAAATAACTGTCATTTGTTAAAAAGGGAAATATAAATTATTCTGGGTGTATTTTTTTTTTTAAGGATCCACATCAGCACCACTATCTGAAAAATATGGTTTATGCTTAAATTGAATATTTGTTCCATTCCTTTGAGACATTATTGGCTGGCAGCTTCAGCTTTGGAGAATGGATGAATGGGTGTTAGCTCCACTCTGGTGGTTAGATCTGAAACCTAGGCCAGATAGTTATACTGATGTCTTTAATTATGTGGTTTTAAAAATTCTGTTTATGTCCTCTGAGGAATCAATGTAATTATCATTTAAAGTTGGTTTCTTTCCCTTCTTCTTTTTTTTTTTTCTGTTTGTTTGTTTGTTGCTAGGGACACTTAAATCTATGCAAGGAGAAGCTTTCAGAGTAGCTTGGCTTTTGTTTGAAAATGTATCCTTGAACCTTTTAGCTCCCAGACCGAGTTTGATAGCAGCCATTCAGGTTGGCAGAAGAAACAACCTTGGGTATAGGAGTCAAGCAGAGTTTGAATCCGAGTTCTTCTACCTAGAGGCTGAGAGACTGGAGACCAATAGCTGGGCCTGTTGTGCTCAGTTTTCTCATTGCAAACTGGACATAATAATACCTTCTTGACAGGGTTGAAATAAAGTTTAAATGATCTGTAGGTGACAGTTCCTCTTATGCAGGAAATGGCGCATGAATTTAGGTTTCTTTCTATGTTGGTGGGGAGGGGAATACAGGCTTTATTTAGCATTTCATTTTCTTCTGGATGTCTGTGAATATGTATTTGTATGCCCACCTCATTATTACTGTTCAACACTATAAAGAAGATTAGCACATCATTTATTTCTCGCATGAACCGACCACAAACTATGAACTTCTGTCTTATGAATACATCTGAACTCCTTGGGAGGTGGTGATGTAGCTATTTTGCAGCTGCTGAGAAAGAAGGAGGACCCTGCCCTCGCTGCAGCCACCACAGGACATGTGTTTCTGCTTTTTTAAGTTCTGTCCTGGAATATTAAAAAGCCAGCCTTTCATGAACTGGTCTACAAAATTAAGTACCATTTATAATATTACTGCCATGGAAAAGCGTTCTAAGTTTCCATTTAGTGACATAGGACAAACTTTTGTACAAAACCACTCATATAGAAGGCCCTTAATTTTGCATAATGAGTACATATATTTTTGCAAACTTAATATCTATCCAGCAGTGCACGGATGCTCTTAAAAAAATGGTTAGGAAAGGCCTGGTAATTATGAAAGGAAAATTAAAGCTACATACCTAACACAATGTAAGATTTTTTTTTCTCAGAAAAAAAAGGTAAGTTCTTTTGTTTGCCAAACCCATGCGTTTTTGTTTGTTTTTTCTTAAATACGCGCCCTATTTCATAGTTAAGTGTTTCTGTAGATTAGAAGCCTTTTGCCATTTAAACAAAACATGGACCCTGGTTCTTAGCATTATGGAAATTATTTATGGTAGTATGTTTGCAATGACAGATGTTTTTTAAATCACTTTGTTTTCATTTCTTCTTTGTTTTACAAATATATTAAATCTCTAACACTTGAGTTAACTAAGAGTCTCTATAAAAAGTGGAAGTAGTGCCTAAAAGCCTCTTTACTGCATGTTAATTAGAGTAATGAGCAGGAGGGGCAAAAGGAAAAGATGGAGAAATCAAGTTACTTCACAGACTTATACTTGAAAAACATAATGCTGAATTCAGGCAAGGAGCATGGCCTCACGGGAAGCAACGTGGACTGGAGGGCAGGCACTCCACCCGCAGCCTGGACCCTGTTTCTCTGTGTCTCCATTTATGCTTGGAGACATGAATTAGGCAACTCTGCCAGTCTTTCACTTCTATAAACCATATGAGCATGAAACCATTTAAAACTCTATAAAATTGAGACCTTCCGTGGCTCTTCAGCCATTTTGGAATGAGTTGCTGGCGCCATGATGGCAGGGAGACATGTGACAATGGACGATTTGGCAAATAGTATCATTTGTGATTATTTAGAACAGGCATTCGCTTTTGAGCTTAGGTCCTTAGGAAACAAAGTGGTTTAATTGTTTGTAATCTCGGTAAGAAGAAAAATGAATAAAGGGGATAGGTTGATTTTTTTTTTTTTTTTTTTTTTTTTTACTAAAATAGAAATTAGGCTTAGATCTAAAACTTTAAAAAAGGTCTCTCCATTTTTAGGTATATATTTTGCTAAAAGATGATTAGAAGGCTTCACACTTAAGTTTAAAGTGAAAAAGGCAAGCTTAGTGGATTGCATCATTAGCTGATTAAAGAAAATGTTAACTAAAACATCACCATCAAGCATATGGACTGATCTAATTAGTTGATTACTAATTCAGATTTAGTGCTGAGTACCTTTACTTTGAACATCAATTTCAGCTTAATAGGAAGCTCTTCCTGCTTCTCTGTCATCATAGAAAACAAGGCTTGGCAATTGGGCAATTAAAGAAATGAACGAATGAATATTAGATTAAAGCCTTTCCTGACATCCATTTCAGAGTGCCAAAAAATGTTGTTCACAGCAAATTCATTACAGAATAGGAAGCCACTTCTCCTTTCTAAACAAAATGGCACCTTTCAACTGTATCAAAATCTCCTACCATCCAAATCCATATTGCCTTTTTTTTTTTGAGCACTCGTAAGTGCCTGACCCTGTGCTCTAGTCTGTGCATCTAGGGACAAATACGATACAGCATCTGTCTTCAGGTATCACAGTGTACTGGATAGGAAAGTCACATTAACAGTCTCCTGTGATTACCTATGGAAGGAGGGAGTGGACACTGGAGATTACAGTGGAGAAGGGTATAACCTGGTCTGGGTTGGGTGGAACAGAATTAGTAAAGACAGGTCTGTATTAGAACAAGGGGAAATGCAAGAACTTCTTTCTGCCTTTCTGATTCCCGTTATCTGGTTTTTTAAAGGCTGATGTCATTACTTGGCTCCATCCCCAATCTCTCTCCCATTTCATCAAGGTTGCTTTCTCTCCCTCCTAAACCCTCCCATCCCTCTTCCTCTAGAGGCCAATAATCTTATCCTTGCAGTGACAATGGCCTGGAGGTCTACCGACTAATAATCTCATTAATTCTCATGATATCTTTTCACAAAAAATAATATATAAATGGCAATTATTGCTTCAGTTTTACATATGTAAAACTTGAGCCATGAAGAATGAAACAGATTTGCCCAGGGTTACACAGAAAATGGAGGAGCCAAGATGGGAATAAATGAAACACTTCATATCATACACAGTCACCTTGGGCTTCATTAATAGGCTTATTATTGTCATAGTAAATGTCAAATTTCATCTAGAAATAATATAACCATATACATGTTCCAGAATAATGCAGTATAAATTTTTAAAAATCAGCATTCTAAAGATTTGTACAAAAAATATTTTATATAGTTTTTGTTACATCCATTATCATTCAGTAAAGTTGTAATATTGTGCAACAAAAATGCAATTCTTGGGTTGAGAGTGTGAGAGAGAGTGTGTATGTGTGTGTGTGTGTGTGTGCACGCCTGTGCACACATGCACATGTAATGTTTAGTCTGATTATAATGGCAGTTTGAATGCTTGACTGGTCTATAGAGATTGGTAGTAATTAGCATGACAGACAAAAGGAGCAAATGCAGTCCATTTATGCCTCGAGCTGAACTAATTTTAGTGTTAAGCATGAATCTAATATCCATTAATAGGGAATAGTTATTAGCAAATGTTGAAGTCAGAATCGTATTTGTAGTTTTGCAGCAAGAGTAAGAATTACCTAGTTTCAGTAAGACCATGGGTTTTGCTGTTAAAGATAATGTTATAGATATATTGACTGGAGAAAACCCTGCTAGGGAAGTTAGTGTCTAACAATCCACAGACAAAGTTTGAGTTTACCCTTTCTAATAAGTGTCAATGGTTTTTTTTTGGTAAAACATGTATTGAATCAAGAAACAATATAAATTTTACAGAATAGCTGAAAACAGGATCTTTATACAATATACATATATGTTTATAAACTGTATGTTTCTCTCCAAGCAGTAAGTCAATTTG
The DNA here is from genome assembly GCF_009762305.2 of Zalophus californianus. Classification (NCBI taxonomy): domain Eukaryota; kingdom Metazoa; phylum Chordata; class Mammalia; order Carnivora; family Otariidae; genus Zalophus; species Zalophus californianus. The sequence continues at coordinate 73,684,401 of NC_045607.1, forward strand.
TTTCTGCCTTTAAATAAACAGTACCTCAATCCAAAGAAAATTGAACAGATTCAAATTTCGATGGCATCAGGTGATGGAGGTTTGGGAATTTATGATCGCTCTGTTGTTGTCATATTATTATACTATTGGAAGAGAAATTTTGTCATGTCACTTCTAGATTAGCAGAGAAATGTAGAAACTCCAGCAAAATTGACTCTATCCCAACATATCTCAGTCCTATGCCCCTATCATAACTTCCTCGTTGACGCATGACACACTTGAAGGGGTAACTGAAAGGACATGTGGCTGACAGAGACCCACATCTGTGTTACCATTTGGATCGACTACTTATTATACATGAGAACTTGAGTAAGTAATTTAACCTCTTGGGACTTAGTCATTGCAACTGTAGAGAAAATATAGACCTAACCAAGTCATGAGGTTATTTTAAGTATCTTATTGATGACTATTAAAACAGGTCAGCAATACTCTGGACAAAAATACAGTGTTAAAGGGGCACCTGGGTGGCTCTGTTGGTTAAATGTCTGCTTTGGCCCAGGTCAGGATCCCGGGGTCTGGGGATTGAGCCCCACATTGGGCTCCCCACTGGGCAGGAAGCCTGATTCTCCCTCTTCCTTTGCCTCCCCCTACTTGTGCTCTCTCTCTCTCTGTCTCTCTGTCTCTCTCTCTCTCTGTGTCAAATAAATAAATAAATTTTTTAAAAAATATGGTGTTAAAAAATAGTGTTAATGAACATGTGCTATTAAAAACTAATTCAAACTAAAAGACAATTTTAGCAATATTACAGGATACAAGATCATACACAAAATCAACTGCACTGCAATGTAGTAGCAATGAACAGTGCAAAAAGGAAATTAAGAAAAATTCTATTTTTAAAAGCATAAAAAGGATAAAATAAGAATAAATTTAATTAAAGAGTGCAAGATTTTTACAATAAAAACTACAAAACATTATTGAACAAAATTAAGGACCACCTAAAAAAAATAAAAAGGTAGCCTATGTTCATAGATTGAAGGCCTAATATTGTTAAGATGGTAATATTCCCCCAGTTGATCTTCAGATTCAAAGTAATCTGTATCAAAATCCAAGCTGGCTTTTTCTTAAAAAAAAAAAAAAGAAAATTGACATAGTGATCCTAAAGTTCATATGAAAATGCAAGGGATTCAGAATAACCAGAACAGTCTTTAAAAAGAAAAAGTTAAAGGACTCACACTTCCCAATTTTAATACTTATTACAAAGCTACAGTGATCAAAACAATGTGGTACTAACATAAGGAAAGAAATACAGATTAATAGAGTTGAGACCTCAAAAATAAACTCCTACATTTATTAATTAATTTTTGCCAAGGGTCCCAAGGCAAATTTTCAACAGAGAAAGAGAAGTCTTTTCTACAAATGGTGCTAAACAACTTGATATCCAGATACAAAAGAACAAAGTTGAACCTCAAACTATACACAAAAATTAAATCAAAATGAATCAAATATCTAAATGTAAAAGCCAAAATTACAAAAGATCTTAATAGAAAACCTAGGCCTAAATTTTCATTAACTTGGGTAAGCAATGGTTGCTTAGACACCAAGAGCACAAACCCAAAGATAAGATAAAAGATAAAATTAGTTGAACTTCATCAAAATTAAAAACTTTTGTGCTTCAAAGTTTACCATCAAGAAAGTAAAAAGACAATTTACAGGCAGGGAGAAAATATTTGCAAATCATTTATCTGGTAGAAGGTAAATACATAAGGAACTATTAGAACATAGGGGCGCCTGGGTGGCTCGGGTTGGTTAAGCGTCAGACTCTTGATTTTGGCTGAGGTCATGATCTCAGGCACACCCACACATGTACCCACACATGCTTTCTTTCTCTCTAGAAAAAAAAAAAAAGACCTTAAACATAAAAAAAACAAATAACCCAATTTAAAAATGGTAATAAGAAGGGCCCTGGGTGGCACAGTTAGTTAAGCACCGACTCTTGGTTTTGGCTCAGGTTGTGAACTCAGGGTCATGAGGTTGAGGGTAAGCCCTGAATCAGGCTACACACTCAGCACAGGGTCTGCTTAGGACTTTCTCTCCCTCTCCCTCTGTCCCTCCCAACCCACGCCTCTCTCTCTCCCTCTCCCTCTCCAGTAAATAAATAAATCTTTAAAAGAAAAAAAATAATAATGGTCCAATTTCAATCAATATTTCTACAAAGAAAATATACAAATGATCAATAAGCACATGAAAATATGCTCAGCATCATTAGGTAATGCAATTAAAACCATAATGAGATACTACTTCACACTCATTATGTGGCTAAAATTTTTAAAAAAGACTAAAAGAACAATAAGTATTGATGAGGATATGAATACATTGGAACGATCATAATCTTTGGAAAACAATCGGGCAGTTCTTTAACAGTTAAACACAGAGTTACCATATTATTCAGCAATTTCACTCTTATGTATACAACCCCCAAAATTAAAAACTATGTTTACCAAACAATTGTACATAAATATTCATTGCAGCATTATCCATAATAGCTAAAAAGTGGGTGAAAAAACAAATAACAAACCCAACTAAAGAACAGAGAAAGAAATGTGATATGCCTTCATAATGGAATACTATTCAGTCATAAAAAAGAATAAAGTACAGATACATGGTCTGACACAGATGAATCTTGGAAACATTATGCTTGCTAAGTGAAAGAAGCCAGCTACAATAGGGCACATAGTATATGAGTCTATGAAATGTCCAGAACTGGTAAACTCATTGAGATAGAAAGTAGATTAGTAATTGTTAAGGCATGATGGGAAGGGAGAATAGGGAGAGAATGCTATTTTTAGGGTGACTGAATGTTCCAGAATTAGATAATGGTGATGTTTTTAAACCTTTGTGAACACACTAAAAATCATCGAATCTTACACCTTAAAAGGATGAATTTTATGGTATGTGAATTATATATCAATAAGACAATAATAATGAATAAGCACCCCAGTATCACATTCAAGGCAAGAAAGATCCCAATAATTTTCTACCACATCTGACATTCTCATTATTAACTGGAGTTGAAGACACAAATGTTAACATTAAACATCATTTGGAAGTAGTCATTTTTTAAATGAAATTATTAGTTTTCTGAGATGGATAAACATTTTTGTAACTGGAAAAAATCTGAAGATCAGAACTTGAGGCAATGTCCATTACTGGGACACAAAAGTGAAAAGTTCTGGGCCACCTATTATGGATAGCCTGAAAAAGTTGTCCTCTTCTGACAGAGAAAGAGAGATTAATTAAAGAATATAGGATTCAGAAAAAATATTTTTAAAACGAATGAAAGAGAATACACTAGAAAGCAGTCTTCACCTTCACCAAAATTTTACCCAGACCTAACATTGCTCAGCAACAGACTCCTCACAAAGTCATTCCTTATGTTTTAAGAAGCAATGTTTTTTAAAAAATATTTTTCTTCTTATGTTTTCTTTTGCATATTACAAGCATCACACAGTACATTTTGTTTGACTCTGTAAGTTTATGTCCTCTAACCTCGTCTCAAGTTCTGCAAACAGATCCTTAACCTTGGGTGTATTAAGATTGTGGAATAATTACACAGGTATAAAAGCTAAGGTAAAGGAAATTTATCATAATGTCCAGGTCATAAAAAATTGTTTGCTCTACACCTATGAGGCTCAGACCATGCTTATCAGGGGAAGCTTGAAGGAAAAATTTCCCTTGGCTGTTCATTCATCATGAATTACACAAAATCATATCATACTCCTGTGACTAATATGCAGTAGTAATATTATTTTAGAGTTATACTCTTATAGAAAAATGTCCATTTAGAGAAATAAACTTTTAAGTCATGTCTACATGAACATAAGGAGTATGAAAAATTGTATTGTATCCATGGGATATCTTAATTAGCATTCTGCAAGTAGTAATACCAGGTCACTGCCCTTGGCACAGTCACAAAGATGTAACCCAGCAAGGAGAATGACCATTTGTTTTGTTTTGGTTTGGTTTGGTTTTTTCCCAGTAAGATGATATTATGGTTCTAGAGTCACAGTCTAACAGACCAATTCAGTAGAACATTTAGTTAAGTTATCCCAAAGGAGGATGCTGAATATATAGAAGAGGGGAGTATTCTACTTGGATTCAAACAAACTTAGTCCCAGGGTTTACCATTAAAATTTAATATGGTACTATGTGTGAGAAAGGCCCTACCACATAGAAACTTTCCTCCTTCCTTCCTCCCTTCTTCCCTTCTTCCTTCTCCCTCCCTATCGCCCTTTGTATTTTTTCTATTCAACTACTGTATAAACCACCCTTGTCATAAGAATACTTTGTTGAAAAGCATCATTGCCATTATCTGACTGTCTCCTAAAGGAGGCATGGACTACAGTCTAAAGAGTCAGTACTTTTTCAGAGCAGCTTCAAGGGTCTAGAATAGAACCATGTTTTTTGTTTGTTTGTTTTCTGTTTTTTAAGAATAGAGCCATCAAACAGAAGTTTCTGTAATGATAGAAATATTCTAAATATGCACTTTGAAAAAATGTTCATCATCATTAGCCATCAGAGAAATTCAAATCAAAACCACATTGAGATAGCACCTTACACCAGTTAGAATGGCAAAAATTGACGAGGCAAGAAAGAACAAATGTTGGAGAGGTTGTGGAGAAAAGGGGAACCCTCTTACCCTGTTGATGGGAATGCAAGTTGGTACAGCCACTTTGGAAAACAGTGTGGAGGTGCCTCAAAAAATTAAAAATAGAGCTACCCTATGACTCAGCAATTGCACTACTGGGTATTTACCACAAAGACACAGATGTAGTGAAAAGAAAGGCCATATGCACCCCAATGTTCATAGCAGCAGTGTCCGCAATAGCCAGACTGTGGAAAGAGTTGAGATGCCCTTCAACAGACGAATGGATAAAGAAGATGTGGTCCATATATACAATGGAATATTACTCAGCCACCAGAAAGGATGAATACCCAACTTTTGCATCCACATGGATGGGACTGGAGGAGATGATGCTAAGTGAAATAAGTCAAGCAGAGAAAGTCAATTATCATCTGGTTTCACTTATTTGTGGAACGTAAGGAACAGCATGGAGGACACTAGGAGAAGGAAGGGAAAAATGAAGGGGGGAATTGGAGGGAGAGATGAACCATGAGAGACGATGGACTCTGAGAAACCAACTGAGGGCTTGGTGGGGGGAATACGTTAACCCGGTCATGGGTATTAAGGAGGGCACGTATTGCATGGAGCACTGGGTGTTATACAAAAACAACGAATCATGGAACACTACATCAAAAACTAATGGTGTACTGTATGGTGACTAACATAACACAATGAGATTTTTTAAAAAAATATGCACTTTCTATGAATTCCACTACTGAGCATCTGAAGTAAGACTAGTGCAATTTAGGGCTCAAGTTTTTAATGTAATTTAATTTACATATGGCTAGTGGCTGCCATATTGCCATATGCCCAAATTCCAATTTGGAATTTTCTTTTAAACTTAATATTTAAATATCTATGAGTACATATATTTACGTTAAAAATATTTATATAAAATATTTATATACATTATAAATATACAATATGTTATATATTTAACATATTTAACATATATAAATATATAATATGCATTATCAATTCTCAGGACTTCTAGATGTGATATGAAAAGAGCAGAGGTATAATTATTTAGAATATAAAAGTGAATCCATGCTGGAGGTAGCAGATGTAAATTATTAAGGATAACATACATTGCATAAATTCTGTCTAGCCCCGGGGAGCCTGGGTGGCTCAGTTGGTTGGGCGACTGCCTTCGGCTCAGGTCATGATCCTAGAGTCCCTGGATCGAGTCCCGCATCGGGCTCCCTGCTTGGCAGGGAGTCTGCTTCTCCCTCTGACCCTCCCCCCTCTCATGTGCTCTCTCGCTCTCTCTCATTCTCTCTGTCTCAAATAAATAAATAAAATCTTTACAAAAAGAAAATTCTGTCTAGCCCTTGGATTCTCTTTTGGTTTGGTAATTTAAAAATCTCCAATTTGGGGCAAGTTCAGATTACATGAGCTGCAGGTGGTCTTCATATTCTTGGTCTGTTGAAGCTAAAAGTTGAACAAAGTTATGGGGATAACCTCAGGAAGGTTGAATGATGCCAGGAAACATGGCAGAATACATATAGAACTAATTCCAAATTCAGGAGGACCCAACAGGTTCAGCCCTGGATTAGGCAGGCAGGTTTTCTCACTTTAGTTTGGCCAAACCTAAATCCTTTGAGCTAAAACACTCAGAACAACTCCAGGACACTTGCAGATACAAAGATTGAGGAAGTACAGGCCGAGTGGACAGAGACCCTACTGCTTGCTAACTATTTGGTAGTGTACATATTTGGGGGGGGGTAATGTATGCTGCAAAACAAAGGTGAGAACAAATTTAGAGAGATTCTCTAGTAACAGTGAAAACCTGCAGGTGAATATCTAATCTCCACAGCAGGCTAAAGATTATAATTATAAAGCTCCCTAAATACTTAGACCACATCTGCCATGGGTTTGGATAGATTTCAGCTCAGCTCTGTCCTTCCCTCCCTCCCCACTTTCCTTTAATCAAACTACTGTGTTTCAAAATAGAACATATCATTTTATTAGTGACTGTTTTCTATTGTTTTGTAATACTCCTCTAAACATTTGAAGCTACATTGTGAAAATTTTCTCTCAATCCTTGCAATTAATATGAATTTTTCTTCTAAATCGACATAGCACTCCAAATAGCAACTGGTTTAATAAATAGAATTTGGCACCCAAGAGCACTGTGAAGACACGACCAATCGATCTCACCCAAAAGCATTGTTTAGATGTATTGAGAAAATCTAAAGCTACTGCCTGTTAACATATTCTCTAGAATTTTTAAAAAATCAATACTGTAAATTATTTTACTCAATGTACAGTCTTTATAACCGAGACTTTATCAACCTAAAAGCTTTAGAAAAAGCAAAACCAAAGAAACATTTTCTGACAACTTTTGTGTCATGCCAAAGGCTTTAAATTTGTGGCATATTTAATCCTCTCAACAAACTGTTAGGTAGATATTATTAACCCATTTCACAAATGAAAAAAAAAAAAGGCTCAATACAGTTTTAAAATGTGCTCTAAATCAAGCAGCCACTTAGTGCCAGAGTTAGGATAAGGACACAAGTAAAGCTCTAGGAGTTTATAATAATTTCAACCAGAAGAGAGCAAATTCAGTTGCTGATGAATTTATCTACGTGGCCAAGTATTTCCAAAGCTACTTGATTGGGTTGATTTCTGGACTTTCCTTTTTAAGGGTAAATATATTATTATTTATTGCTATGTAACAAATTACTATCATAATATAGTGGTTTTAAACAGCAACAACCATTTATAATCTCTCACAGTTCTGTGGATGAGGATTCTGTAGTGGCTCAGTTGGTGGTTGTGTCTCAAGGTCTATACGAGGCTGCAGTTAGATATTGAATGGGGCTGCAATTATCAGAGCACTTGACTGGGGCTAGAGGGTCCCTTTCCAATGGGGCTCTTTCAGATGCAGCTTGGAAAATTGGTGCTGGCTATTAGATAGGAACCACACATGGTTCCTCTCTACATGGGCCTCTCCACATGGCTACTTGAATATTCTCATGGCATGGTTAGCTAGCTGACTTCCCCCAGAGCAAGTGAGAGACCAAGGCAGAAATTGTAATGCCATTTAGCTTCCAAAATCATATATCATGACTTCTACTTTATTCTATTGGCCACCCAGAGCAAACCCTGATTCAATGAGGGAGAGCAAGAATTCCAGGGGAGGTGGATCATTAAGCACCATGTTGGCGGTTATAGTTACCACAGCAGTTCTTTTATATGAATTTTTTAATAGCAATCCTTCTAAAATGTGTTATTCATGTTCCTGCAATAGAAAATGGTATACTTAAAAAAAATAACCTTCCTTTTTTATGAGGTCAAGAAGACATCATGAACATCAATGTAGTATTGTGTTGTAGAACAATGAACATTTCTGAGGTAATTGAGGTATGAAGGGACAAGTGGTTCTTCCCGGAACAGTCAAAAGAGAGTTATTTAATTGACATTCCTTTGTTATATGACCTTATATCAGAAGGGTGTTTAAGTGTGCCCTTTCACTAAATGCCCCCAAACTATATTTCTGTTTTTATTAATAAAAATTTTCTCCTCTTTTCCCCAATGGCAATTTCTGTACTTCACTGTCACTTTATATGGCTATCAGTGGTTGCATATCTTGCCACTTCAGTTTTTTCTATTTCTGTTTGCACTGTCAGCAATTACTTCTCTGTAGTTTTTATGTTCACTTCTTTCTCTTTTCCTGCCACTTAAACCATTTCTTAGCCTTGGAAAGTGCAGGAATTAAAACATCAAACTCTAGTTCATGGTAATGTCTTCTTAACTGTCCAATTACATGATAACCTTTGTCATCTTTCAGTTGTCTGTTTTTTTCATGTGCATAAAACAATGCAAGTTGGGATTATATTATATAACCATTATGTTGAAGAAGCATAACCTTCAAAGTTCAATAAGGAAACAGCCTAATTCTCCCACCTCCATTCCCCATTGGCACTGCCTATTCAAATCTACTTTGTGGATCTAATCTGTTACCATCTTTAGATGAGTCCTGGGAATAACTTGTCTGGTCACTCTTGATGATGATGATGATGATGATGATGATAACATCCTCTGGTAATTCTGAATCACCAACTATAATGTCCATTCCACAATAATAAATCAACTTTGAACTTTATTCAAAGTAAAAGCTTCCCCTCTCTCCTCTGGTAATTTTGAGTCACCAACTATAATGTCCATTCCATAATAATAAATCAACTTTGAACTTTATTCAAAGTAAAAGGTTCCCCTCTCCCTCAACTCAACATGGTTCTAGGTGGGAATTTTACAATAGGACAGTAAGATAAAATAAAATGATTCACTCTTCCCTGTTTCCCTAGCCTGTATTTCTCTCCTCCTCCCCAGCTTGCCAAAAGAAGTTTCTTATCCTTTGGGTGAAGGAAAAGAGAAGTAGGGGTAGGGGCAGTAAGCGGCAGACAAATGTCCTCTTGAATTTTACTCTTTTGAGCTGGTGCCAAGATTCTCTTACGCTGGCACTGTTTAAAGTTGATTATTCCTCTCCTGGTACTGTTGTGGGTTCTTGGGCTACCTTCCTTCCCTGGTAAGGGAGACAGAAGAAAGCACCTCTCCCCAAGATATCCACATCCTCATCCCCAAAACCTGTGAATACGTTAATCTACATGGTAAAAGGGACTTTGAAAATGTGATTAAATTAAGAATCTTGAGATAGGGAGATAATCCTGGATTATCCATGTGAGTCCAATGTCCTCACAGGGGTTCTTATAAGAGAAGGAGACATCAGGGTCCAAGAAACAGAAGGCAATATGCCAATGGAAAAAAAGGGTCAGAGAGAGAGATTTGGTTTTGCAAATTCTGGAAGGAGCCACAGCTTCACTTGGGGGGCCTCTAGGAACTAGAAAAGGCAAAGAAACAGATTATTCTCTGGAGATCTCCAGAAAGAATATAGTTTGATCACACTTTGCTTTTAGACTTTTGACTTGTAGACTGCAAGAGAATAACTTTGTGTTGTTTTAAGATTCGAAATCTGTGGTAATTTGTTACAGCAACAACAAAAAACTAATACAACTGAGAATCCCTGAACTGCAATTGCTCTAATGCAGATGAATGAATCTTCTCCAGAAAATGGTTTTAAGACTCCTGCCTCAGCCTTTGAGCAGCCATTAATATGCTTTCAGGCTATGTCTGCTGAGGCTTACTCACCTCTTTAGGTGGCCGTCTTGGGCAAGAGTTAGGACAATCTCAAGGTGCCTCCCTAGCATTATATCCCCATGAAACAAACACACCTTTGGACAGTAGAAAGAAGTGCAGTGACTTCTTAACTGTAATTTTCCACTTTGTTGGTACAGCCTGATTCAGCCACCTTCTTGCCCTTCACCTTTTTCCAGTGTGAGCTCCCCCTGCTCCATGAGACTGGTATCAGAACACCTCTACCAGATCTAAAATAGGAATAAAGAAATTCTTTCCCCTTCCTCACTGACAACTTCCACCAAAGAAAATTCTCTCCTCAAATTATAACTTCTCTTTCAGTCTCTTCAGCTTAAAAGAAGAAAAAAAGCTACAAAATCTGTTTTTATTATATGTAACCTAGCCCCTTACTTTGGAATATTAAATTCCTTGCCATCTATTTTTGGTTATATAACCGAAACTGAGATGTAAAGGGTCCCATTTTAACATCCTGTTATGATGATTACACCATCAATCTGGATCAGCCAATAAGAAAACCAATACACAGAAAAAACTCCCTCAAATTAAAAGGCAGTCCTTGATCTCTAATTCTATCCAAAGATAATTGTTATTCTTTCTTAAGAAATACATAATTCTAAAACAAGTCAATGATCTAATTTCCCAAAATGTATTGTATTGAAGACAGCAAGCTATATCTCTAGGCATCGGAGAGAAATATAAGGACAGTCCTAGAAAATAACAGCTTACAGTTAAGCTGCAAAGAGGAAGGCCTTTTTGTTTTTTCCAATTTTAATGAGATAATTGATAAAAAATATTGTGTAAGGCATACACATAATGATTTGATATATGTATATACTACAAAATGGTTACCACCACAAAGTAATGTAACACACATCCATCCCTCACATAGTTACTTTGTGTGTATGTGAGTGTGTGTGTGTGTGTGTGTGTGTGTGTGTGTGTGGTGAGAACTTTTAAAATGTACTCTCTTAGCAACCTTCAAATAAACAATATGATATTGTTAACTATAGTTAAATGGAAATGCTGTACATTATATCCCCCAAACATATTCATGTTATAATTGGAAGTTTGTACCCTTTGACCACCTTTATCCATTTCTGCCACCTAACCTCCTACCCCTGGCAACCACCAATCTGTTCTTGTTTCTGTAAGTCTACATATAAATGAGATCATACAGTATTTGTCTTTCTATCTCCAACTTATTTCACTTAGCATAATGTCCTCAAAGTTCATCCATATTACTGGAAATGGCAGGATTTCCTTCTTTTTTATGGGTGAAAAATATCCCATTGTATGTATTGAATACAATGTATCCAATGTATTATATGCACATTTTCTTTGCCTACTTATCCATCAGTGGGCACTTAGGATCATAAGAGACTACTATGAACAACAATATACCAACAAATTGGACAACCAAAAGAAATGGATAAATTTCTAGAAACGTATAACCTATCAAAAACGAATCATGAAGAAACAAAATCTAAATTGCAAATAACAAGTAAGAACATTGAATCAGCAATCAAAACCTCCCAAAAAACAAGTCTAGGAGAAATGGTTTCACTGATGAATTCTACCAAACATTTAAAGATCCTTCTCAAACTCCAGAAGAAATTGAAGAGGATGGTACACTCCCAAACTCATTTTATTAAGCCAGCATTACCCTGATATCAAAGCCAGATAAGGACACCACAAGAAAACTACAGACCAGTATCTTTGATGAATATAGATGCAAAAATTCTCAAAAAATACTAGCAAACTGAATTCAACAGCACATTAAAAGGATTACACACCATAATCAAATAGGATTCATCTCTGTGATGCAAGGATAGTACAAGATATGCAAATAAATAAGTGTGATACATCACATTAATAGAAGGACAGATAAACATTATGTGATCATCTCAATAGATACATAAAAAACATTTGACAAATTCAACATCCATTAAAGCTAAAAATGGATATAGAAGGAATGTAACTCAATATAATAAAGGGCATATATGGCAGGCCCACAGCTAGTATCATACTCAATGGTGAAAGGTTGAAAGCTTTTCCTCTAAGGTAATGAATAAGATAAGGATGCCCACTCTCACCACTCCTATTCAGCATAGTACTAGAGGTCCTAGCCAGAGCAATCAGGCAAGAAACAGAAATAAAAGACATGCAAATCAGAAAGGAAGAAATAAAATAGTCTATTTGCAGATGACCTGATCCTATATATAGAAAATCCTAAAGACTCAACCAAAAAGCTGTTAGAACTAATACATTCAGCGAAGTTGTAGAATAATCAACATACAAATATCAGTTATATTTCTATACCCTAACAATGAATTATCTGAAAATGAAAGGGAAAAAAAATCCCATTTACAATAGTATTAAAAGCAATAAAATTCTGAGGAATAAATTTACTCAAGGAGGTAAAAGACCTGTATGTTGAAAACTATAATACATTTGTTAAAAAAAATTGAAGAAGGCACAAACAAATGGAAAGGTATCTTGTGTGCGTGGACTGAAAGAATTAATTTTATTAAAATGTCTGTGCTACTCAAAATAATCTACAGATTCAATGCAATCCTATCAAGATTCCAATGATATTTTTTACAGAAATAGGAAAAACAACCCTAAAATTCATGTGGAACCACAAAAGACCCCAAATAGCCCAACATGAGCCTGAAAAAGAAGAACAAGCTGTAGGCATCACCCTTCCTCATTTCAAACTATATTACAAAGCTAATGTAATAAAAATAGTATGATACTGGCATAAAAACAGATACATAGACCAATGAAAAAGAATCAAGAGCCCAGAAATAAACTCACACATATATGGTCAACTAACATTTGGCAAGGGAACTAAAAATACTGAATGGAGAGAAGAGAGCCTCTTCAACAAATAGTGTTGGGAAAACTGGATATTCAAATGCAGAAGAATGAAACTGGATCCCTATCTTTTACCACTCACGAAAAAATGAACTCAAAATGGACCAAAGACGTAAATGTAGGACCTGAAACCCTAAAACTCCTGGAGGAAATATAGAGAAAAAGCTCCTTGACACTGGTCTTGGCAATTATTTTATGGATATGACACCCAAAGCACAAACAACAAAAGCAAAAATAAATTACATCAAACCAAAACGCTTTTCAACAAAATGAAAAGACAGCCTACAAAATGGGAGAAAATATTTGCAAACCACATGTCTCATGTGGTTAATATCCAAAATATATAAGGAATTCCTAAAACTCAATAGCAAGAAAACCCTAAACAATCCAATAAAAAAATGGGCAAAGAACCTGAAATTTCCCAAAGATATTTTCCCAAAAGAAGATATTTAAATGACCAACAGGTACATGAAGAGCTACTTAATATCACTAATCAACAGTGAAATGCAAATCAAAACCACAATGAGATAAGACCTCACACCTGTTAGGATGGCTACTACCAAAAAGACAAGAGATAGCAAGTGCTGGTGAGGATGTGCACCAAAGGGAACCGTTGTGCATTGTTGGTAGGCAAGTAAATTGGTGCAGCCACTGTGGAAAACAGTGTAGAGGTTCCTCAAAAAATTAAAAATGGAATTTCCATATGATCCAGAAATTCCATTTCTGAGTATTTATTGAAAGGAAATGAAATCACTATTTTGAAGAGATATCTGTACCTCTCTGTTCATTGCAGTATTATTTCCAATGGCCAAGCATGGGAAAGGACTTTTACAAAGTAAGCAGACTCAAAAATAATCAGTGTGAGTTAACATCCTATGGCAGTAGATGTTCCTAATAACACTGAAGTCACATTCAAGGAAAAAAAATGCTAAATTTATAAACACAGGCTCATGTATAATTGATTTTAGGACAAAACCTATCAAGGGGCGCCTGGGTGGCTCAGTCAGTCAAGTGTCCACCTCTTGATTTCGGCTTAGGTAGTGATCTCAGGGTCATGGGATGGAGCACCACATTGGGTTCCAGGCTCAGTGGGGATTCTGTTCCAGATTCTCTCCCTCTGCCCCTCCCCCCACTCTCTCTAAAATAAATAAATAAAATCTTTTTTTAAAAAAGAACAAAGCCTATCAAAATGTCTAAAAAAATGATTGTGTGGAATCTTTTTACATCATATTTTAGCATGTGTGAACCCATTTGCTACTTACATGGGGTGAGGCAGTAGGAACAATAATAGTTAATTATTGAAAGATTTCTTCAGGGATAACTACAAATACCATATATAATCATATGTATATAAATACTATATACTAGTCATATATATGTATGATTTCATTTCATCCTAATACAACTCTGTTGAGGAAACTGGGGCTTGGGAAAATTGGATAACTTGGCAAATCTCAGAGCTAAAAGGTAGATGCTAAATTCAAAATGAGACAGACTGACTTTAAATTCTTGTACCCACAATATAGTACCACCTCCCAGGTAGTAGGCATGATTTGTATTGTTATAAACATTTTTTTAAGGAGAAGATTCTAGAGTTTATAGACATTGACTATTTTGCCCCAGATCATATGACCAGTATGCTAGAATAAGAATCAAAACCTCTTGATTTCTCATTTTTTCATCTTATTATACATGTTTCTTTGGTCTTTATAGACATTTCCCTAATTCTTAACACATAGATACATGAAATTCTTTACTATAACTGTAGTATAATAACATTTGTTAATTAACCAGTGTTATTTTTCCCCCTTACTTTCTATTACACTGCCACACTCCCTTTTTGAAGGTTAGGAGACATTTCATTCCTTCAGAGGAGGATTTATTTACAAGAGAACCAGAAAATAAGAGTCTGATTCCTGGCTTTTGTTTTCCAGAGCAGTAGAAAAATGATAATTAAAAAAATTAAATTTTTGGTCACCAAGTGTTAGTTTCCCTTCACCCTTGAAAACTAGATAATTGTATCAGGGTCTGGATAATACTGGAGTACAGACATGGTGAAAAGGAAGGAGCACGAGCAGGTAGAGGGATAGGAGTCCCAGAACTATGGGATCCCACATGGACAGATCAACTGGAAAGGAACAAAACCTACTCAAGCAATCATCTAGCTCTCCACAAAAACTCTCTCCGTCAATACCACCAGGGAGCCAGACCAGCACTTTGAGGTCCAACAACCACGTAAGTGGGCCCAGTAAAACACCAGTACCAAAGACCTTTAATAGCTGTCTTTCCCATTGTGGTTCAGAAGACACCTCCCTATGAGAAGAGCCAACACACCTCTTGTTAATCAAGAGGAATGATGCCTAAGTCATGGGACCGTGTCCAGGTGACATTCAACTGTCCCTCTTGCCCAACCCCACCTCAAATGGCCTATGAAACTGAATGCCCTTTCACCAGTGCAAATCCTCACCCAAGGCAAAGAATATGCTGTGGGCCCCAGAGGGGGAGTGATCACATGGAATAGATATCCAACTCCACCCCCGACCAACCCCACTCCCACACACCCACACACACCAGTGCACTAGACTACATGACACGGCAGCCAATCTGAGCTTTTCTTCCAAAGCCCACCAGCAATGAAATACTTGCTTAGCTAGTTTCTTTGGAATGTTTTATGTCTACTCTTCCCTGTACAGTATTATATACTTAAGGGTAAGGACCATACCTTTCCTTTTTCCATTATTCTCCCATTATTTGTAATATGAGTTTCAGGGCAATTAGCTCACTGAATGTCTGATTGGCAGCTTGATTGGAGAATCCCAGAACCCATACAAAATATGCTGATTTTAAAGCAGATCTCCCCATTCTCTCTCTGACCACAGTACTAAAAGAAATGGGAAATCTCAAACAGTATAACAAAAATCTCTAAGACGGGAACTTTGGCTTAGTTGTTAATACTCAGGAGTGAGGTTTATCCTCTGGGCCCCTAATTCCTGAAGCACAAGGTACTCCACTAGAGGAAATGATCAATTATCCCCATAAGGTAGTATTCACCAGGTATCATCTTCAGCAGAATATGAGCATCTACTATTGCCTATTTCTCTTTCTCTCTTGGTCTTACTTCTACCTATTCTTAGTTCACCAATGCCCAACCTTTTTTTTTTAAATAGAAAAGTAAAACTACCTTTAAAATTATTCTTCTCAAGGCTTCTCTCTCAGGGTTTTGTTTTGATTTGTAATCTTGTTATTTAAGTTTTACAAAGCAATTGGGATTATGTTTTGTAACAAGACTTGTCAAAAAGGACGTGAGTCTTACTTTAGCAGCAGGAAGCTGGAGGATGTCACCTGACCTGCAAGAGGCTGGAGACATTTAATATAAACAGCCACACTAGCTAATTTTGTGCAGCTTATAAATTCCAGTTTTATTCACTTTCTAAACACCCTTTCCACAAAATTCCAAGTCAGGTTCCATTCTTTATAAGTCAGCTCTGACTCCAAAGTGCTCTGTTAGTTTCCAGACCTGAAGAGCAAGAAATCACAGAGCTTTCATGCTCTCAGAAGGCTGCTCTCACAAAGGACCTCAAATTCTTTTATAAGACTCCTTGAAACTTTCAAAATGGATTAAGCAATTGGTGAAGAGGAAAACCAAGAAGTTAAAATTCTAAATGGAAGGAGAATAGAACAGTCATCTTATTAGCTCTGTCTTCCAGCTGTTTTTCAGGCTCTCCTACAAAAGAGTTAACAATCTTGTTAAAATCTCTGGTAACATTTTCTTCTGTGCATATATTGAGGCTTCAGGTATATAAAATTTGATTAAAAGGCTGAGCCATTCCAGTACCTTTGACAAATCAGTTTGAAGGATGTGTGTTCATTCTGCTTCTTACAGGTCTATCTATATTTGAAAAAATAATAATGAACAATGCAATTATAAGATACTGACTGAAGTAGTTGTAGATGTAGCATCTCCTTGTGTTTCCCAAACTGACTTACAGTAAAATATTTAAGACAGATTTGAAAGAAAAGTTTGTATGACAATGTCCAAGTTAGTTGTCCAATTTATGCTTAAAATTTGAGGGCAGAGGATATTGGTGGCAAGAGATGCAGTAAAGATTCATAAAAAACCATAGAAGAACAAACTATGTAGAAACAGGCTGGCCATTGTTGTAGAGCTTGCATCTCAAGTTACTGTTCTGAGTAGCTGCTAGATTGTATCAGCTATTTTTAATTCTTCAGATTTGTCTCCTTGTCACTGTTATTTTTCTGATGGTTTGGTTCAGGCACCAGGCATCTTTCATACTCTGTTTGGAGGGTGCTCTGGAGAGCTCTGGAGCCAATTACATCATATGCCCAGCAGTGTTTCAACATAAACTCCAATTTATAAATGAGGCCACAGAGTCACCAAGAGGTCAAATGACATATTCAGTCTTCATGGAGCATCTCTGCCAAGTTTAACATTTACCTTAGAAGTCCACATTATCACACTTCAGAGCTTTACTCAAGCCCAGAACTCTGAAACTAAACAAAAATTATCCATAGTTTACAAAAGATTTCATGGACTTCTCCAGTGTTATTAATGGAAAACTTGCAAAGACTTCAGAAATTTGTTTTGCTAAACAAATATGACAAATTTATAAGGACGTGGGAAGTTTATTAGCATAACTAAGGTTTTTCATCATTACCCCAGAATGAGGTATTACAGAAAGGTGACTTGTAAGCCCCAATACTTTGTTCTTATTTCAATTTTTCTGATAATGCTTTTTTATCTAATGAAAATCTTCACCTCCTAAACAGATAATGTTAATATAAATTCAATTTTGTCTTCACGACTCAAGGTCATTGTTATGAGAATCCTCACTGATTCTGTAAGGGGAAATAAAAATGGACTAATTTTTTAGTTAAGATTAGTCAGTGGTTATTGTGAAATTATTTCAGTTAACATTGTAGGTAAACGTGGATTCCAGTATATTACTGAAAAGTTAAAGACAGCTACCATTAGAATTCAAAATGAGGTTATATCTGTTAAATCACTAGGGGAAAATTTATATCGAATTTAAAAAGGGAAAGATACCATGAAAGCATAAAAATTCAATTAAAAACAAGATTTTTGTACCAATTGTTTATCTTGTCACCATTTTTCAATCCTGTTCCTTTAAAGTCCCTGATTATTCAGTTCCAAGCTATAGTTGACCCTGGATCAACATGAGACCTGGGGGCAACCCCCCCCCCCCATGCAGCTGAACAAAACATATAACTTTTGACTGCCACAAAACTTAATTACTAATAGCCTACTGTTAACCAAAAGCCTTACAATAACTTGGTGGATTAACAGGTGCTATATTTTGTGTGTTATATGTCTTATATATTGTTTTCTTACAATAGAGTAGCTAGAGAAAATAAAATGTTATTCAGAAATTCATAAGGAAAATATATTTACAATACTGTATTGTATGTACTCGAAAAAATCCATACACAAGTGAACCTGTGTAGTCCAAACACGTGTTGTATTAGCAACTGTCCATATATCAGTGCACTTTCTAAGTATCTCTCATTTGAGCCAAAGTAAAAAGTCCAAATGTACTGCTTAAAGTTCTACCCATTTGGGGAATTTTCTATCACTGCTGTTCTTTAGGGCCAAAACTAAGCGAGGCTGAAATTCTGCAGCCATCCACTTGAAGTGAGTGCCAGAAAATCATGCAAAGCCATCTGTAAATCAGGTTCAAGTTTTCTGCTCTTGAGTTAGGTGGTCATAAGGAACCACCATGAGAATACAGATGAAGATTAGGAGAGAAGAGACAATGCAGAATAAGTCATCAAAGAAATCTGGATCATCTTCTCCTGCACCTTACTTGTATTTCTTGGACCTCCTGGAGCCTGATTTCCTATACACCATTTCAACTTCATGATAAATTACTACTCTGAGTATCCAACTTTATTCCCTGAGGTTCAGATAACATTGTTCCTGGTGAGCAGGTTAAATTTCAGTCACTTGATGTTCTCTGATTAGGCATTCATTCCCCGTGATATCCTACTAGCAAACCAGGAGCTGTTCTCAAAGAGGTAGATACCTTCAGAAGGGGGCAGAGATTTACTCCAAAATCCTAGATGTCTGTGCTATGATTTTGCTAGTGGGGTTTGTAAGAGACTTCATATAGCATCTGTATTAATCATAGGCATTTCATGTATTGTTGGACCTACTGGATCATGAAGTCTCAGATAGAAGTGCCTACACTGATTTCCAAGTTCCTTGATTTTCACTCCTATCCACTACCCTGAACTCAAAATCACATGTCCAACTGTTGACTTCATGTCTCTGGTTTGATGTCTATTGAGTTCTCAATTTCTACATGTTGAAACCAATTCTTAATTCTCACCTCCAACCCCAACTAAATCAAGACATGCTCCTCACCCAGTTTTTCTCAATTTTCAAAATTAAGTAAATTATTGCTTATCCAGTTTTTCAAGACAACTGAAAAGTAAGAATAAAGACAGACCTTCTCACACAGCTCTTGATTACACAACTGTTTCCATTCTGCCATTCCTCCCCTCTCCATTATATTTTATTTAAAGAGTCAGAGTGCGTTTTTAAGACATAAGTCAGATTATGTCTAACTATTCAATATTTCTCAGTGGAATCCCATCAATATTAGGCATTTTAATTTATTCTCAGAAATTAAGACAATATTTGATACATAGGAAATGCTGGTAGACAGAATAATGCCCCTCAGAATGTCCATATCCCAAACCCCAGAACCTCTGACTATGTTACTTACATAGGAAAGGGGACTTTGAAGATGTGACTAAATTAATAATCTTGATGGGGAGATTATCTTGGATTATCTCTATGGGTCCAACATGATCACAGATCTTATAAGAGAGAGATAGGAGGGTAAAAATCAAGAAAGATGTGATAAAAGAAACAGGGGTTCTAGTCAAAAAGAGATTTGAAGATGCTATGCGGTTGGCTTGAAGATGGAGGAAGGAGCCATAAACCAAGGAACCCAAGTGGTCTCTAGAAGCTGGAAAGGCTAGGAAACAGATTCCCCGCTAGATTTTCCAGAAGGAATGTAGATGTGCTGACACCTTGATTGACCTTAGCCCAATGAGACCTCTGTTGGACATCTGATATCCAGAACTGTAAGAGAATAATTTTGTGTTGTTTTAAGCCATGAGATTTGTGGTAATTTATTATATCAGCAATCAGAAACGAATCCAGAGCTACCTAATAAATACTGCAAAATGATGAAACTAAATAAATTCTAGTAGAACAATAGCACTGGACTTGAGGTCATAAAACCTGGGTGCTACTCCCAGCTTTGCCATATTAACTGCAGAATCCTGGAAAAATGACCTTCCTGTAAATTGAAGATAATGTCTCACCCTCTCAAGTCTCAGAATTACTAATAGTATATTGGTTTCCTATTGCTGCTATTATAAACTACTACAATCTTAGTGGATTAAAGCAACACAAATTTATTTCTAAAGATCAGATATCCAAAATCAGGCCCAGTAACTAAAATCAAGGTGCTGGCAGGACTGTTGCCTTCTGGAGGCTCTGAGGCAGAATCTGTTCCCTTGCCTTTCCCAGCTTTAAAAGACCACCTGAAT
This sequence comes from Zalophus californianus, assembly GCF_009762305.2. Classification (NCBI taxonomy): domain Eukaryota; kingdom Metazoa; phylum Chordata; class Mammalia; order Carnivora; family Otariidae; genus Zalophus; species Zalophus californianus. Next base: position 73,704,697 of record NC_045607.1, read on the forward strand.
TGCTTGGCTCAAGGTCCCTTCCTCCATCTTCAAAGCCAGCAGTATAGCATTTTGAAATCTTTCTCTGCTCCCTTTGTCCCATTGCCTTTCTGTCTCGACTCTTCTTGCCTCTATCATATAAAGATTGTCGTGATTGCATTGGGCTCATCCAAATCATCCCTGGTGATTTTCCCATCTCAAGATCCTTAACTTAATAACATATGGAAAATCCATTGTGCCACATAAAGTAATATACTCACCAGTTTTGGCGAGTAGGATGTAGAGCTCTTGAGTGGAGAACACCATTCTGTCTACCACAGAAGGTCAAATAAAATAACCTATGGACAAATGCTCTGGGGCCATTAAAGCATGAAACAAATACAGGATAAACTCAAGTTAAAGGAAAACTCCAATTTAGTTTAAATACTAAGAGAAGACACTGAAAAGTCAATTTTTAGAATTATACTCTTACTTTTCTGTTTACAGTATGAAAATGTTTTATTTTTATTTTTTTAAAGATTTTATTTATTTATCTGACAGAGAGAGAGCACAAGCAGGGGGAACAAGAGAGGGAGCTGAAGAAGCAAGCTCCCCACTGAGCAGGGAGCCCGATTCGGGACTCAATCCCAGGACCCTGGGATCATGACCTGAGCTGAAGGCAGACACCCAACCGACTGAGCCTCCCAGGCACCCCTGAAACTGTTTTTTTAATTATCAGTTCCCTTCTTCATTTCACTGATGAGCCTTTCTTTTAATCATTCATTCACCTTTACCACATAATACAAAGAGAAGTTACATCTTTCTCTGAACAAAATAATTATCTAATTAAAAGTGAAATCTAAAACCTGCATCATATACTCTAGGAAGCCAATTATCACTTTTTATTGTTGCTGATGGACACTGAGCCAGTCTTATTCTCTGCCAAACAATCACCTAAATTTCAGTGAAAAATATAAACCATATCCATAATATCTATATTGTAAGGTATTATAAAATATTTTCCAATGGCATCTCATCTCAGTACTGTGCTTTAATTCTGTACTATTTTCCAACAGGTACGTGGCCAAAGACTGATGAGATCACACATTCTTGAGTTGTACCTATATACTGTTGTTTAGATAAGTAGATTGCCAAAATTCACTTGTCTGTATAAAAAGGTAGGTGATCCTTATGTGTTGTTTTTCATCAAAACTTCACTGTCTGAAACAGAAAACCTTTTCATATATAATTATATGGTCTCCACATTGGAAAGATACCACAGTCCGATGCTTGCTGAATTTCCGAGTCTCCCTTTCTCTTCGCCAAAACTCACAAACAGTTTTAGGTCAGGTAGGAGAATGATAATTAAACATTTCTATAGTATCATTACCCAAGCATGTGGAAATTTTCTGAGTTCAGTGAGTGGAAGAATACCTTTTATTGATTCAAAAGCACCAAGCCAGATGCAATTACATATTTTGAATGTTTCCCAGTGGGTAATTTTTTTTTGGTGCTAGTTGGAATAATTACTGAGCAAAGAGTTGCTCTCTTATTTCAGTAGGGAAAACCAAAAAGTTTCTGACTCACTAATAAAACTCTACAAAAGACTTTAAAAGTTGTTTAGTTATCCAGGATTATTTCCAAAATTCATATTTTAGTGATCAACAACTTTTGCTTTTATCTAAATATGGTTTTGTTTATGCACAGGAAAAGCACCCCGCCCAAAATAAGAAGCTTTACAGAATACTGAAAGATTGGCCAGAAGCTACATTCTCTACCCTAAATCCCCAATTCCTGCAAAGCACTTCTTATGAGAAGAGAAAAAAACCTAGCATGGTATACAGTTTATATTTCTAAATCACAATCCCTTTGAAAGAAGAAGGTTAAAAAAATATTTTGATTTTCTTTCATGTCTAAGGGTGCTTGCATTAGAATAAACAAAATTAAAATATTTCTTATCAAAATTATTTAACCCCACAAGGTACCTTTATTTGGAATGAAACCATATAAGGAAAATCCTTCCACAGGCATACAAAGGCAGATATACTAAACTCTTCTCTAAAGACTGAGATTAATCAGACCAACATTTTAATTTGCACAGGAAGAGAGGGATGGAGGGAAATAAAGTCCAATATGAAAATATTTTTCAATTGGATTCTTGCCCCTTCTCCTTAATAAAGAGAACATCACAAATTTAGAACAGATACCCTCTCAGAAATGATAATTACATTGCAATATTGGTTGCATCAGGATGGCATGCTGGTTTCCAATGAGTTCTGCTCTTATTATGGAGGTATCAGAACCCACTTCCAACACAGCTCTCTCTGGGAAATAAAAGAGCGAAGCATCTGTTAAAGTGACTTTATAGCACATAGAGCTCTCATAAGAACTCATATTTTGAGGGAAAAGTTTGAAGAGTTGTACATAAGTAAGAACTAATAGAAAAAATTCTCAAAGATTTGAAGATAAATTGTTTGGTTTTGAACTCACTCTTTCCCTTCGTTTGTTCCTTCCTTCCTTCCCTCCTTTCAGAGAGATAAAATATTAGAAAACACATTTTTAAAGGTTTCAAAAAATTCATCTTTTTGATGGAATGAATACCCTTTATGATTTAAAAGACGCAAATAAATTTAAACTATTATTGAAAATAAAACATTCTTGACAATTAGGTAAAAGAGGATTCTTCATGAAGATCTAATTTGAATGGGGTACTGACTCACTTGTGACAGCAATCTTCAAATTACTTTGCAAAACAAATGTAAGTGAGATTATTCTGCTATCTACATGCTAGAGAAATATAATCATCAAGTACAGTAATCTTTATACTGTATGATATTGGGGACTCTGGAATTTCCACAAAGATACGTCTGGGCATAGAAATGAGGGAGCTCTGAATTTCCCAAGTGACATTAAGCAAGCAGCTGGATTTTGTTTCTTACACATATTAGGCTTCCATGTAAGATTTTATATGAAGAGATGATTCTCTATCTAAAAGCATTTGGAAGAACACTAAGTTAATCTGTTATTTTAGGAAAGAAAATCAGAAAATTCTAACAAATCATTCCCACCCCCCCCACCTCACCAATTTGGGGTTTGTTCCTAGATGCAGAAGAATCTAGATATTTTTAGGAGTTTTCAAATCTACAAGCTACATCTCATTTCTTAATGGCACCAGTACATTCACATTTTTCTTCACAAATATTCTCACCTCTACCAACCATGTTGTCATCATGTATAAATGATTGCCATGTGAAGATAAACCATCTTGATGAAAATGCTTTTAAAAGGCCAAACATTGCTGTAGTAAAAATAAACTCAATCAGTAGTTCTTGTCATTATTTTTCCTTTTCTGATATTGAAGGGATAGATTAAGGTTAAATGATCAAATAGTAGTTCAGCATCATGGCCAAGTGCCACAGATGGAGCAAAGGGAACCAGTCTTGGAGAAGGGTAGGGAATTCTTTGAAAATCACAAGGTTTGGCTTTCAAATTTTGAAGGTCACAACTGTACATCGCAAGTTAACAACACACAGTAACTATGCACACATTACAAATGATTTTAGGCAATTATGCTAGTAATTCAAGCAAATAACTTGCTATCTGAATTATCTGGTTGTTGAAAATATCTTTTTCTTTATTTGAAATGCCCATATAAATTATTCCTTTAATTTTTCATTCTGGGCAAGAATGCACATGAAATTAATCCCCTTTAGGTAATGAAATCCCTAACCCATCAGAGTTCTTCAGTGATTCCTAACCCATTTGCAAGAATTCTCCCAACATCAAAGACTCTTGCATGTCCATACTTAGGAGGATTTTGCACCCCATGGGAGCCTTCCCTGGTAGAAATGCTCTAGTTTGAGCCCAAAATGTTGTCTTCCCTGAAAGAGGCCATTTGTTAACAAGTCCTGAGTGTGCTGTTGATTACCTCAAGCTTTTGTCTGGAAAAGTTGTTTTTGATGTTCTTTTCAGAGAAACCTAAAGCCCAGTTAGAAAGGCATAATTCAGAAACAGATTCTTTTTTTTTTTTTTTTGAGGATCTTTTCTTTTCCCTTACCAATGAGATAAAACAACACAAGTGTATTTGCAGAAATATTTTCTCCAAGGTATGTTTCTCTGAATGGTTAGAACTTTTGCAGACACACACACACACACACACACACACACACACACACACATTCTGTTATTTCAGATACTGCTGTTTCAGAAGGAGCTGGTACTGAAGTTTGTCTTATCTTACCCATTTTTATTTTTCCTCTCTCCTCTTTAGATTGTATGTAATATATATTTATAGGCACATCAAGACTTAACTAATTTTCCCCTTAAACTATAGAAGTAGTATGACAAAACCAGAGAAAATGTAACAAAGAGGAAACATACACTACCTCTGATCTGATAATACTAATACAACTATCTTCATTTTTGTTTTTTCTTTTCTATACTTTTCGGATTTGCATTCTAGATATCTATTTATATTGTTACAATCATAGCAGGAATGCAACGTTATACTCCGCCTTTGCTTTCTATTTTGTGACTACTTGCATTGTCCATGTCTCCTATAATTATGGCCTTGATTTCTACATAATATTTTTATGAATGGGTGTACTATAATTTGCTTACTTATTCCCTTACCGGCCATTTAGAGAGATGGGAAGAGCTATCCTCTTCTTCATTTGAATTTTAATTTACCATAAATTCTCAAATATAAACTGTCCTGAGCTAAATGACATAGCATTTCTATTCCTGATACTGTTAAATTGAAATATGAAATAATTATGCCAAATTCAACTGACACCAACAAATTGAGAGTGATCTGATTTACCATAACATTTCTTGTATTTGTATTACAACTTAATTATATATATATATATATATATATACACACACAGTTCCATGTATGTTAAGAATATATATACATATGTGTATATATGTGTGTGTATATATCTATATATATAACATAATACTTCATAGGTATACAATGAGATATTCTTATTTACTATTTTATAATTTTCCAAAGAAGATGTTTCTTCTTTTTTAAATGATGGATGAAACTGAAATAACGAGAATAATTATCTGTTTTCTTTAAGCTTTTCTTAAACAAGGCTTAAATGCCAAATAATTTTTATCTGGTATCTGAAAGTTATTCTGCCACAAATGAACTAAAAACAATGCCAACTTCATTTTTATCTACTACTTGAATGATATTCTGCAAAAACCAACCAGAAAATTTTGTTTTCCACCATCTATGAAATAGGAAAAGCCAGAACATGTGATTTTGGCAATGTCTTCCGGTTGTGAGAAACAGACAAGATCAAGTTGCTTCAGGTAATTAAAATTTACTATAAGTATATAAAGAGACTAAGAACTCTCAACTGTAGCCCCAAGATTAGTTTTCACAAAATGGTAACATCCTATATGAATATCCAATAAAGAAAAACAGCTCTAATGCTCAGCCACTCTCCTAGTTGTCTCTCTGAAGTACGCATCTTGACAAATCAGCATCCACATGACTTAGCTTCTATTTGACTTAATCTTACACTTAATTTCCTTATACTGCTGATGGTAACTATTTCTTTTGTTGTACATTGTTTCCCTACCTGTGTTCAGTCAAGACTTCCACTGGCTAATTGCTTTTATTTACTGTGCTTCTAAAAGCATCTTTATTGGGATAAAAACTCCCCCATTTAAAATCTAAAATTCAGTGGGTTTAGTATATTCATGAAGCAGGTACAAAAAGAAACTTTGTACCTGTTAGCATTTCCTTTGGATATATAATCAGAAGTGGGATTGCTGGATCATATGGTAGTTCCATTTTTAATTTTTTTAAGTTTTTTTAAAATTTTAAAATTTTTAATTTTTTGAGGAAATTTCATACTGATTTCCATAATAGCTTTATACTTTACATCCCAACAGTGCACAAGAATTCCCTTTTTTCCATATCTTTGCCAACACTTGCTATTTCTTATCTTTTTGAAATAGTTACTCTAAAAGGTATGAGATGATATCTCACTGTGTGTGTTTTTTTTCAAAGATTTTATTTATTTATTTGTCAGAGAGAGAGAGAGAGAGAGAGAGAGAGTGGCAGGCAGAGGGAGAAGCAGGCTTCCTGCTGAGCAAGGAGCCTGATGCAGGACTCACTCTTAGGACCCTGGGATCATGACCTGAGCTAAAGGCAAATGCTTAACGAACTGAGCCACCCAGGTGTCCCACATTGTGGTTCTGATTTGCAATTCACTGATGATTACTGAACAGTTTTCAGATACCTGTTGGTCATTTGTATGTCTCCTGTTGAAAGATGTCTATTCAGATCTTTTGTCCATTTTTTAATTGGGTTATCTGTTTTCTTGCTGTGGTGTTGAGTTCCCTATATATTTTGAGTATTAATCTTTTGTCAGATGTACGGTTTGCAGATATTTTCTACCATTCATTATGTTGTCACTTCACTCTGTTCATTGTTTCCTTTGCCGTACAAAAGACCTGAAAGTGCAAAACTACTAGAAGGAAACATAGGAGAAAAACTTCTTGACATTTGTCTGGGAAATAATTTTTTAAATATGACCTTCAAAGCACAGGCTACAAAAGCAAAAATAGATAAATGAGATTGCATCAAATTAAAAAGGTTTTGTACTGACCTGTTTCTTATATTCAATCTCTGGAAAAAAACATATAATTAGGGATGCCTGGGTGGCTCAGTCCATTAAGCGTCTGCCTTCCGGCTCAGGTCATGACCCCAGGGTCCTGGGATCGAGTCCTACATCAGCCTCCTTGCTCAGCAGGGAATCTGCTTCTCCATCTGCCTGCTCTGCCTGCTGCTCCCCCAGCTTGTGCTCTCTCTCTCTCTCCCTGACAAATAAAGTCTTTAAAAAAAACATATAATTAACATTTCATCTCAGATGTTACTTTTTCTCAGTTCTAGGTTTTCTATTTGGTCTTTTCCATAGTTTTTCTTTCTCTCATGAGATTTCCTATCTCTTCAATTATTTTCTGTATATTTTCATTTATGTCCCATGAGCATAATTAACGAGCTGTTTTATATAAATCTTGGTCAGCTTATTTCCTCATGTACAGTATTGTATATTTTCTTGAGTACTGGTGACATTTTAACGTCCCCTCATATGTATAGTAAGTTTTGACATGGTCAATAATATATTATAGATTCTGGATTTTGTTATGCTCCTGTGAAGAGAGTTCTATTTTTTAGAATGCAGTTAACTTGGTTGAATTCAAACAGAAAACTTTTATATCCCCTGAATTAGGCAGTTGCTGCAATCTCAATTCAATTTTTCTTTTTTACTTACCTGAGCCACTTGGACTCTACCTACACATGCATAGTTCAATGATCAAACTTTTGGCAAGAGTTTATATCCATAATTCTGGGAGCCCTTTTTCCTGGCTGCTTCCTTTTTAAGACCCTCTCCCTCATTTTTCAGCTGTTGTGTTTCCCCTGAACTCTGTCCTCTGCTTCTTCAAACTAGTAAAACCAGTTTAGCCACTATCTTAGTTCTAGCAATCATAAAACAGGGTAAAGCTGTAAAACAATAAGCTTTCTCAGGGCCAGAATTACCATATAACCGAGCAATTCCACTTCTTGGTATATATTCAGAATTGAAAGCTGGACTCGACAGGGGCACCTGGGTGTCTCAGTTGGTTAAGCGTCTGACTCTAGATTTCGGCTCAGGTCATGATCCCGCGTCAGGTTCTGTGCTCAGTGGGGAGTCTGTGTGAGATTCTTTCTCTCCTTCTCTCTCTGCCCCCTCCCTGCTCAAAAGTGAATGCTCTCTCTTTCTCTCTCTCTCAAGTAAATAAACAAAACCTTAAAAAAAAAAAAAGCTGGACTTGGACAGATATTTGTACACCCAGGTGCAAAGCAGCATTATTCACAACGGTCAAAAGGTGAAAGCAACTTGACAGATGAATGGTGTCTTAGTGAGTTTGGGCTTCTGTAACAAAAATACCATAGATTGGGTGGCTTATAAACAACAGAAATTTACTTATCATAGTTCTGAAGGTTAGGAAGTCTAAGATCAAGGCACTGGCAGATTCAGTGGCTGGTGAGAACCTGCTTCCTGGTTCATGGATGTGCGGCTCTCTGGGACTTCGTTTAAAAGAGCACTAATCCTATTCATAAAGCTTCCACCCTCATGACCTATTCACTTCCCAAAGGCCCCACCTCCAAATACCATCTCATTGGAAATTAGGTTTCAACATATGAATTTGGAAGCAGGGGGGGACACAAACATCGGTTCTATAGCAAATGGATAAACATAATGTGGTATATATGTACGATGGACTATTATTCGGCCTCAGAAAGGATGGATATTGACACAGCTACAACATAGATGAATATTAAAGCTTAATACTTAGTAAAATAAGCTGATGACGAAAGGACCAATACCACATGATTCCACTTATATAAAGTACCAAAAGTGGTTAAATTAATAGAGACAGAAAGTAGAATGGTGGTTGACAGGGGCTAGGGAGAGGGAGATATGGGGAATATCGTTTAATTCGGTTTCAGTTTGGGAAAATGAAAAATGTTCTGGAGACGCATGGTGGTGAAGACTACCACGCACACAAGTGTACTTAATGCCACTCAACTGTACACTGCAAAATGGTGAAAATGGTAAATTAAATGTATACTTTACCCCAATTGGAAAAAATTAAAAAATAAACCTGGAAAAAAAACAATCATATGATGTCTCTATATAATTATTAATAAAATTTTAATCTTAATTTATAGAAATTTATGTCAGAGATGGTAAGTAGCTTGTCCAAGACCCTCAGCTAATACTTGACTAAGCAAGTTTTATTTAATTCCAAAGTCATGTATTTTTAATGATAGATAGATACACCTTGCTAATTCATATGATGAAAAATGTTTTATTTTTCTGCATATCATTAAAAATGTAATTCTTAGTCCCAAAAGTTTTATAAATAATTAATAATTTTATATATAAATCACCTTCCATGCAGGTGCTCAAACCAAAATTCTGGGAATTATTCTTGATTTCTCTCTTAATTTTACCCACACATGTAAACTGTTACCAAATATCTGTAGCTCTAGCTCCTTAACATCTCCCACATCTTTTCATCCCTCCCACCTCCATCATTTGTAGCCTAGTCTAAAACACAATCATATTTCACCTAGACTATATCAATAGCCTCCTAACTTCTTTTGATACCCACCCCCCTCAGTCTTTCTCTATAGACTTGCAAACCAAAATACACAAAAGGCATTGCTCCTTGAGGACAGGCAGACGTTTTTGTGACGGATCAGATAGTAAGTATTTTAGGTTGTGTGGGCCATATGCTCTTCGTCACAAATACCTAACTCTGCCATGTAGCGTGAAAACAGCCATAGATAATGCATAGATGTAAACAAATGTATGGGGTGGCATTTCAGTAAAACTTAATTATGAAAAGTAGGATGCCACCGAAGTTGGTCCACCCCTTCCCTAATTTAAGACTAACCAAATGCTTCCCATTGCCCTTAGAATAAAATACAAGTTCTTTAACTGACCCATGAGATTTTACATGATCTTGAATTGTCTATCTTCCCAGACTTTTCTACCACTTTCTCCTACTCCACCCATATTCTGGGCATATATTCCTCCTTTCCCTCACAATTGTTTGAACATGAAAGTTTAATGTCAGCGTATACCTTACACATCAACTCTTTATTCTGCCTGGGATGCTCTTCTCCCAGATTTTTTGCACAGCTGGGTCCTGATAATTCGCAACTCTTCTCAAACACTGCACCTTGTAAGGAAAGGCCTTCCCACAGGACCGGATCCAAAGTACTTCCCCTTGACGACCGTCTGCAAGAATGACTCTGCTTCATTTCCTTTGTAACATTTGCATTTATCTGAAATGATTCTGTTTGCTTATTGTCCAGAGTGTGTATTCACGTCTATCGTATCTCCCCAAAATAAATTGTAAGCCTGAAGAGTAAGGGCCTATACTTCTCCTGTTGCCTGTTATATCCTCCACACCTACAATGGTTCCAGGCATATAACAAGTGCTTGTGAAATTATTCATAACAGAAAACATGAAAGAGTACTTATGAGACATGTTCATATATTTGTACTGGGTCTTCATTTGAAAGTAGAATAACCCATTATTGCCATAATTTAATACTTCAGCTAAATTTCCAAAGATCATCTCCACTGACAATTTAATAATCACAATAAGCAAACTTTGCATTTATATTTAATTATAAACACAAAACTAGTCTGTTTTATACATCAAAAAACAACTATATAAGTATGAAATTAAATTTTAGTGTTGTCATCACTCACAAAGCCTTTCAATAGTTCCTAAATATTTTAGCTAAAAAATATTGTGCTTTTATGTTATAAAGAAGCAAATAATGAAAAATGACATAAAGTACACAAATATGATATAACCACTATTCTCGTTTTATTTCTTAAAGTCAAAGCATGTTAGCTTTTTTTTAACAGTTGAATGTATCCTTTTACATATCACACAGTTGTCCTTTCTTTATATTTACATTTATGCTAACTTTAAATAGGGACTTTTCCATTGAAATGGCACTTACACAATATTAACACATGACTTCCATTCACAGATTTTAACTTATAACCATTAAAATAACAGTGAATATTACGTTTGCTCATAAATTCTGACTTCAGAATAAACAAATGCTCTCGAATCCTTTTTAGTTCTGTGTTTTTACCAATAGGTGGCAATGAACATTCCTCCCTACATTTGCTTTATCATAATTGGAGACAATGTAAGTACTGTGTCTTAACAGTGCAAGATTTTATGAAGGAGTAGTGACAGGAAAGAAATCGAATCTAAAAGGCAACCCATTCTTATTATCCACCACCTCCAACTGTTTAAACTTTATATGTTAAGCTAAAATCATCAAACAACATTTCTGTAGTAAGCCCAGGTCTGTCTGGTGAGGCCAGGCAAAATGATTCCCTGACCATTCTTTGTGGCATTTTTTTTTTTTTTTTTAAGATTTTATTTATTCACTTGAGAGAGTATGAGAGAGCATAAGCCAGGGGGAGGCGCAGAGGGAAACGGAGAGGGAGAAGCAGGCTCCTGGCTGTGCTGGGAGCCCTACCCCAAGGCCGGACTCAATCCCTGGGCTCCAGGATCATGACTTGAGCCAAAGGGAGACGCCCAACGGACTGAGCCACCCACGGGTTCCTATGGGGCAGTTCTGAAGCTATTGGAGAAGTTATCTTTTCAGATGAAGCATTTACATTTTATCAACCATTTCTCCTGAGACATGGCATGGCTTCAGATGCTCCATGCTGCTTAACCTTCTTTGACATATTCCAAGTTCCTGTCCATCTTAAAGTATACCATGCAGACGTAATCGTAGTGTACAATGTAGGCAATGCAAAATTCAGTAAGGCTATTATTCATCATTCTTATAGGTACTATATTCCTATGAATCCACCTCAAAACTTTATTGTCTGTTGTTGGGTATGTCACATTAAGACTTCTTACTAGGACCATATACTTTTACAAAAGATCCTTACGTCTTATTCATATCTTATATTTTGAAACCAAGTTCAAGTTTGTTCATTATCCCTACTTAGTTTTATCTTCGGTGTCTTAATTTTTTTTTTCCTCGGCCTGCTGACATCATTTTGAATATCAATTCAGTTTTCTCTTGTATTTGATTGTTGCTCCCCGACTGAACATCCACAATATGACAAGGTTCTCCCTTTCTTTTTATCCAAGTAATTGATTTAATTTTTCAGGAGTTCTTAACTGAGTTACAAATTTCTGAAGTTCCAAAGTCTCCACCAGGCATTTTATTCCTTGATGTTTTTACATTGGAAATTGTAATCCACAACAGATGACACCCACCCATGCACTTCAGCATTGAAAGGCATTAATCAAAATGCTGGTAACTAGAGAATCTGTTCTGAATGAGGCATCTCTGAAATACAGTGCACCTGAGTTGTACTTTAGACTCTCATCGTGGACCCAATGTATCACATGTAATTCTCACTACATAGCACAAATATCAAAAACTACTTTGCCAACCATATAATCCTTAGATCATAATTTTGGCCAGTCTCCCCAGTCATACCCATTAGTATCTATATCAACTTCATTGCTAAAATTACATGAGCAACTAAAATTTTGTGGAAAGTCTCTCAAATACAACTTGGTAACCGTCACTTCAATGGCCCAGGAATAGTCAATATTTGTTTTGATCTTTATTTACTTATTTTAGCTAAAACCCTCTTATAGTTCTCCTTCTTCTTATTTACAGCTTAAATCATGGAGGAGATACCTCACAGCAAAATAAACTCCTGTCAGATTTTGTGCCACATGTTTACAAAGGCATCATTGCCTAATTACCACTGTATTGGTCCACAAGCCACAGCTCAGAATTATTCAGTATGAGGCAGTAACGGAGGCTTTGATGTAGAGCCCTTAATGCAAGACAATGCAAATGACATTTACTAGCAATTTTTTCCCCCATTAATGAACAGTACTTCAGGGAGTGTAAAGGCAAGAGGCATATAATTTCTGAACTATTTAAATTGCTAATTAGATCTGTACAGGAGGTGTATTCCTAATGCAGACAATTACAACGGCTCCTAAGTGTTTGCCTTACAGTTGCTAATTACTGCAGAAGCCAATTAATTGCTGTTGACTTTTTGTATTCTTTTGCATATCGCCAGTTAATATTTACATTTATAATGAAGACAAAATTGGCAAACACTGTGTCATTTTGTAATGAACAATTCCAGTGTCTAAACAATGAACACATTATCCTCATTTGTGCCTGAAGAGTGCAGCTGATTAGCATATGTTCTGTGCATGCTAGAACATTGCTCTTTCTTCTCAAGAGTAAAAACGTCACTTAGGTGCAGGACATACAGGTGCAGTGTCTCCAGGGCTCCTGGAATTGGTTCCCACCATATGTCATATAGCAGAGAGCAAAACAGCACACATCTATAAAAGTACAAGATTGCAATGACTGAGCCTCTCTATGGAAGATAAGTGTTAAGAGAATGCTGTGGACAACTGTCATTTTTTTTGGCCACTCAGTATCTCTACTGTCTACCTATGCTGGAGGAAGTCCCTCTATTATGAGATCTCCCACTACGGATGTTGAAAAGACCTGGTATCACTCTTTCTAGCCTCTGTCAGCCATGATTGGGCATTTGGTAGGCACCATCAATTAGATTCACCCCTACTAGATCTGTATTCAGGATCTGGCAGGGAAAAGAAGCAAGAAACCCAATGGATTTTCTAGTTATGATGGTGGTAAGGATGGGGACCGTGGTACTTAGTCATACCCTGCATTGTTCAGTGCTCACGGTGTCATCAGAAAAAGCAATGGCAAATAGCACTTGCTTGTACATATGGAGTGTTTTCAAGTATTTTTTTCCCCCCTAGCTTTGCAGCTCGGTGGCCAGTCTTCCAATCCTCCCGATGATGTGATTCTGAAAGCAACTCATCGCTAAAAAATATTTCCTCCTTAAATCAGCTAGAGTTTCTTTTGTTAGTGGCTACCAAGAACAATGGCAAGTGTTTTGCAAGTTTGATGAGGGGTGGGGGATGCACCCATTGCTCCAAGTGCCATGTTTTATGTATTCTTTGACTTCTAAAAAATCATTTATTCAGATGCCTTATATGAAGAACTAAAGGAAATCTAGATGAAACCATTCCTAGCTTCGCATTACCACCAAAAGCAAATAAATAAAACACCAATACAGAAGCACACGTGCACACACACGCCAACTTTTGTCTTTGTTTTTACCTGCCAAAGGGAGTAAGTTGGAAATAATTCTTTCCCTAACCAGCATATTTGTCAGAGTGTGTATTTTAAACAGCAGGGGCCTGAAGTGATTTTGTCAACCAGTTTTCCAGCAGTGAAAACATAACTTTCATTCGCAACAACCTCTGGGCAATGCAAACAGAAGAGGTGGAAAATGACTTCTTGAACAAGGAAAACTTCTTGCTGCCTCATCCAGGGTAGATACGCGACTCTGTCATCCTATGCTTTATTGTTTCCTCTGTAACACTGCAGGCAGGCTTTGGAGACACAGAGGTGGAACCCAAGAACAAATAGCACATGAAGTGAATGATTTAGCCTCCAAGAATTAAAAGCCAAAAACAGACACAGAAATGAAAAGCAAAGGCCCGATATACACTGTTAAGGACTCTCAAGGAAATGGTGTGATAAAAGTTCAACAACTTGATCTCTAAAACTATAAAAAATAAAATGCTCTGAGTTGCACTGTCTTCATCTCCTTGCTGTAAATGCCACCATAGCCAATGTCAGCCTACAAATGGGATTTCACCAAACACAAAGTTGAAAAAGGTGTCCAATAGCACCTTGTATAGCATTTCCATCATACAGCTATGAACAAAACTCACATACATATATAAAGATAACCCCGAGCATAGACAATAGTAAAAGGCAGTTAATTAATTAAGTCATATATTTTGAGTATTTAATATTTGTCTTAATATAATTTATTTAATTATACCTTTATATAATTTAAATTTTAATAACTGGCTCTCAACCTTCTTGAAAATTTTAACAATTGCCTTTACAAGCATGTGTGAGCTGGCTTGGCACACAACTATAATAAATCACATGTAATTAGCTACTGTTAGAGTTCTATCCCTTGTTCATTAGGATTGAGGTTTGTCCATTTACAGCAAAGGTTTCAAAATTTACTTTGCTAGGTAATCCTCAACAACCAAATCAACTTGATAGTTATTATACTCTAGCCTTTGAAAATGCTTATAGAAACAACCATGATATTACGTGCTACTGCTGTGAATATACATGTCCCCAATCATTATTACTCACCTCATATATGGCTATAGAATGAACCATAATGAAGACATCCAAGGTGGATATTATATTATTTCCCAAGGTATTTTCATCATGCTGAAAAAAAAGAAGTAATCATTACCCTATAGTCATTTTCACTGACATTTTTAAACATCAGTCAACATGTATTCAATATCATTACATTCTTAGTGATAGTAAGATATTATTCTGTATCATTCATGCCTATGTCATACATTGAATGACTTTGACCCTCACTAAAATTTTCATAAGCACTCAAACTAATGCAATATTCAGCCTGAGAAAAATGCAGGGCGAATAAAGGGAGACAGAGGTAAGTCCATGGCCTTTGATATTCAACTCTATCTACCTAAACACATCACACGTTTGTGTGTGCATATGTGCATGCATTTGTGTGTCTGTATATGTGTATTCTTGTGCATATATATGTGTGTGTACATAAATTCTGTTAAGATTTCAGCATTATTTTTCTTAAGATTTTATTTACTTATTTGAGAGAGAGAGAGAGACAAAGAGTGACACAGAGCATGAGTGGGATGAGCAATCACGAGTGGGGAGGAGAAGGAGAAGCGGGCTCCCCGCTGAGCAAGGAGCACAATACGGGCTTGATCCCAGGACCCCGAGATCATGACCTGAGCAGAAGGCAGATGCTTAACCAACTGAGCCACCCAAGCGCCCCTCAGCATTATTTTTCAAGCAAAAAAGTTAATGGAGGCTTTTTTAAAATTTTTTATTGTTATGTTAATCACCATACGTTTTTGATGTAGTGTTCCATGATTCATTGTTTGTGTATAACACCCAGTTTAATGGAGACTTTTAACATTACTTAGTGCTAGTTAATTATTTCTTCAGAATTGCTTATCTATTTTTCAAGATCATAGAGTATTTGTTATAGCTTTGTCTACACTGACAATTTGGCTTCACCTGATTATTTACTCTTGATGAGTATTTCAATTTCCTAATATGAACAATGATTAAAAACAACAAAGTCCAGGCGTTTAACATCTTGCAGAGGCCAAATAAATAAATAAATAAATCCTGAAGTGTTTCAAGGATCTTCATCTGTGATACACTGAGTGAACATATGCCAGAGAGGAAAGCCTAATGTGTATTAAAAGAGTGAAATTGAGAATGTTTGGCCACTTAGTTAAGCAAAACAAGTCTCAGGAAGATTTACATAGTATTTCGATTCTCAAGGTTGCCAGAGCATTGCTTATGGTGCTTGAATTTCTCCTTTTCTCCACTTCTTTACATGTTTAATTTCATGCATTAATTGCATTGAAAGTTCTCAGAAGTAATAACATTGGTCTCATGGTTTTTTTTTGGTTTTTTTTTTTGTCATTCCCAGATTGCAAAGGCAGAGCTTCCTAAAAACAATTCCTCCTCTGATGGGGCCACACATGTGTCTCGCCCCTGACATTTCAGTGATGCAAGGACACTGTGATAAATCAACTTCCCATGTAATTACAGAACCTAAATGTGTAACATCCATCAACCAACTCTTTCTGTTTTCTCTCCGTATGCTCTTTGTGGCCCCTTCCTCTTAGGAATTAAAACAGGCAGCCCCGATTTGTACATTTTTCATTGTGCTTCCGGTTTTTCTTAAGGTACGCAGCTTCATTCCACACCTGCTCTGGGTTTTCCCCTGTGCCTCTTTCTTGCCCCTGCTGGCCTCACCCTTCCAACTTCATTTGACAAGGCATTCCAGCCCTTAGAGGGAGAAGTTTAATTGTAATCAAAACCTCATTTAATTGTGTCAGTAATATGAAATTTAAAGGAAATACAAGGAAGGGCTATTTTGAGGGAAAAAAATGGAACCTTTAAAAAGAAATAAATTATAAACTTAATTGACTCAAACTAACTCACTGCCTTATGCAATCAGGGCAAGCTTCCTGTCTGTCACTCTGCAGGTCTTTCTCTGTGGACTCATCACCCTTCTGCTTAGATTCTCTGAGCAAAAAAAGAGTAACATAATTTAGGTTGAACTAAAGGTCATTTGGAGAGCCTCCAGCTGTCCAGTTAACTAAACTACAAGAATAAATGATTTGGGGCTCCCTCTTAAATTTCATTTTCTGTATTGTGACTAACTTGTAGCTGTGGATGTGTGAATTTCTTGATGAGTTTCCTTGGCCTCATCCCCAGTACAGTGAACCCCTAGACAGCTCATCTGTGCTTTGTTCTCACCCAGCATGCTCTTTGTTCGGAGTTGGTGGTGATGGATGCGTGTGGCATAAAAAAAACCTATGAAATCACTCAAACAGAAGGAACAGGAGAGGATTAGAGGAAACCAGCTGGCTAGAATGAAATTGGCAGGGTTCAGCCAATGAAAGTCAACTTGCCAAGATTTAGTCTTCTGTTAGGTCATCTGTTTCCTCCTAACTAAACAACTCTTGGATATTTATAGACATAAATGAATTTTTATTCTCCTCAATAGCCAATAACTTGTCATTTCTGGTATTTGAATGTCAGTCATGGGGAAAAACAAGGACTTGTATATAGAACACTCAAGCATAGCTGTCTTCAAGTGGAAAACAAGGAACAGATATATTATTTTACTATACTGAATGCCAAACCAAAACAGAATTTGTGGAGACTTTATACAGTTGGCAGACATTATACATACTGCTGGACAGCTGCACATTATTTATAAAACTTTCCAAAGTTTAAGTATTTTTTAATATGTACATTTCCAGCCCTCTAACTTCAGGCTTCCAATTTACCTGAAGAGTCTATAATCACTTTAGGTGACAAGGTGATTCCTCACCTAGTTTCAACCCAGGTCTGAATCTCAGGGAAAAAAACCTATTGCTCAAAGTTCAATTCATACTTCACCTGCTGAGGCAGTTAGCTTGTCTTTTGTTAACTTGTTTCATTTTGGTATAGTAGGTATTGCTAAACCTCATTTTTGTATCACTTTCACAGCAAAATCCATTACCATTTGATTGTATTTTTTTCTGATTTTTTTTTTGCTGAGGTCAAAAAAGTCAAGGTGACTAGGTTTACTGTCACATAGAACTAAATTTTGTTGTGTGTGGAGAGGTTGAGAAAACAGTATGGGAAGTGTGTGTATGTGTGTGTGTGTGTGTGTATGTGTGTACTTGCATACATGCAATGCAATGATACATTTATATACTGGAAGAGACATATATAAAAGTACATGTGAATTTACATCAGACTTTTGAAAATTTAATTGCCATGTTTTTGTCTACTTTTCAGTGACTTGAAAGGTCTATGATCTTTAGAAATTTGTATTTTGCTGAATATGAATTACAAGTGTGATGGACAGGAATAACCATATCAGTGGTTGGTTGTAACTAATTGCTCAAACCTACTTACCATTGGGACCTTTGTGTTTTTGTCATGGCATGGGGTACACAGGAACTTCTGGCAAAAATTACTTTTAATTTTCTTTAAATTAAAATAAATATTATGTGCAAATAAAGAAGTCTGTCAAAGCTGAAAAGGTTACTAATTTATGGTGTGAAAATATGCCTAGGAAACTTGATTTGGCGGGGGAAACATGCTTCAGACATAGCTAATAGCTCCTAAAAATATTACCTGACGACATATTTAGGACATTGGTGCTACAAAGAGTCATGATTATATCCTCCTTGAAGTTCTAGAACAGGAGTTACATTCTCTAACATCTCTAGGACCCAGGGAGGTAGTATCAGTGAGCTGAGGGAACTAGGGGGAAGAGCCATTCTGAGAAGTGTGGAGCTGTGGAAGACTCATGAACACATGGCATGCCTAAAAGGGCAACAGGCATTCAGATACAGTCATCACGGGAAATAGAGGCTAGCGTTGGCTGATCTTCGTTTTTTAGGAAAAGTCAGAAATCCACACTTATATGTGCAATTTCCCACTTTGTAAATATCAGCTCAATCAAAAAACAAAAAGCAACCCAAAAAGATACCCTATGGGCCAAAAAGAGACGAAAACAAAAAACACAATCCACAGTAACTGTCTAGTTTACAACTTCTGGCCTACGGTCTTCACAGGCACATCTATATTTGCTTAGAAAAAAGTGATGGTGTTGTTTACTAATCTCTGAATCATAAAGAGTTGTGACATTAAAGGAAGTCTGCAGACTCCCTGTTGTTGAACCACCATCCTCTTTAAAAGTAATTTCCAGAATATCCTCCATGAAAGAGTTGGCCAGTGACAGTCATTTGCACAAAGCTTAGAAGGCAGAAGGGATAGAGAGGCCATTATTCTCTGGAAGCAGTTCTGTCTAGCGCGGAGACGTGATTCATGGGGACTTCTTGGTGAGCTCTTGAAAACCACCCTTTTGCTGCCTTACGCTGAAATTGTTGGTGGGAATTTTCCAGAAATTCTTGAAAAATGCACAGCTTCCTGGGGCTTCCCTGAGAACCACATGATTCCGTGCTTAGGGCTGAGGGGATCAATAGGGACTCTGCCCCCATGTGCTCCCTAAGTTTTAAGGTTGTTTAAATCTTTCATCCCTTATACTTCATAAAACTCTTTTCATAGCTGCAGTACATAGAATGGCTTCCAACCAAACCATCCAACCAAACCATAGTATCTGAATGAATAGGGATATGAAAATGGTTTTCTTGGATGATTTAAAAATCATAGAGCTGCAGAGCTGCAAAAATGTAGTTATTGAAACTGACTTAATTGATTATTAAATAAGATCCGGAAACCATTTTCCTTCATAGATATTTAATCCATTGTTTGCTCAGGTATAGTTCATCTAATTCAGTGACATATTTTTATCTGCCTCAACAGGTGGTTGAGGCAGGTAGGTGCAGAATGAAGAGTAGGTGGGTGGGAAATAAAAGATAATTCAAAACTACTGTACATCTATTTATAAGTGGAACTAACCTCCCTATAGAACACTTCCTTTTATCTCTTTTTTTCAGTTTTGGTTTTGGTTGACAGGAATCAAAATAAAGTGTCAAATATGGATTAAACTAATTTTAATTGATTTCTTAAATGAAAATCTGTATTTTGTGTATGAACTGCTGAAAATCTCCATGCTAAACAAGTTTCAACTATGCTTTTCCTTTACACACACATATATAAAGTCACACACACATGGCTATTCAATCACAAATTATGCCTGAGTAACTCACTACAGCATTCTTTGTTGTTATTTTTTAAAAGTGATTTATTTATTTGACAAATATTTAATGAACACCTACTATGAACCACATAGTCTTCTAGACACTCAGGATGTAGGGATAAAACAAATGGATTTACATTCTTGCAGGGGAAAATAGATAATAAGCAGATGCATAAATAAAGACCTATTAAGCACTGTAAGGCGTTCAAGAGGTATCCGGAGGTGTGTGGAAGACTGCATATTTGAGCAAAGCCTAAGTAAAGTGATCTACTAGTATAAAGAGCAAGGAAGAACACGTAGACAAATGTAGCTGTTTGGTAGAAGATGAGGCTCAAGAGGGAACAGAACCCAAGATCCTACAGGCAACACATCAGATTTTATTCTGAAGAGAGGGAAAGTCGTGGAAGGGTTCCGTGCAGATATGATCTAATTTTCAGTTTTAATACGATCACTCTGGGAAGCTATGTGGAGATTTGAGCGGGAGGTCAAGAAAAGACATTTATGAAATTGAAACTGGAATTTTCTGCCTTGCAGGTGTCAGGATACTAATGCTCTCAGGGCCTCAGTATCTTTATCTGCGAAATAGGAAGGTTACTAATACTTATTTCTGCAGTATGCTGAGGGAATTAGATGCGTTAACATATGCAGAGTACTTAGAGCCTCTCCAGGTAGGTGTTGGCCACCAGGGGCAGTGGCTGAAGTGGTAACAATAGAAGCAACAGCAGCAGAGCCACTTTAATTCCCTGCCAAATAGTAAGCCCCATGAAGAGTTCAGTCTTTGTTTTTCCAGAATTTTTCCTATACACATGCAAGCTATCATCACACAGTATTTTGCTGATTTGATATTTTTTCAAAGATGGGATCATACACATTTGTTCCCCCTCTAAATCCTTTAAGTTTTCACCCAGGATTATTCATGGACATTCTATTAGATAGTCCCCCCACTTATTGTGGTTTCGCTTTTCATAGTTTCAATTACCCACTGTCAACCATGGTCTGGAGGGAGATGATCCTCCTCTGACATACTGTGAGAAGGTCAATGGCAGCCTAACGCTACATCACAGTGTCCATGTCATTCACCTCACTTCACCTCATCACACAGGCATTTTATCACCTCACATCATCAGGTAAATGCAGTACAAGAAGATACTTAAAGAGAGAGAGAGACCACATTTACATAACTTTTCCTACAGTATATTGCTATAATGGTTCCTTTTTTGAAATTTATTTGAGAGAGAAAGAGAGAGTGTGTGTGCACTAGTGGGGGGAGGGGCAGAGGGAGGGAGACTCGCAGGCTGACTTCCCCGCTGAGCTCCATCCCATGACCCTGAGCTCATGACCTGAGCCGAAATCAAGAGTTGGACACCTAAATGACTGAGCCATCCAAGCACCCCTTTTCTATTTTATTATTACTTACTATTGTTAACCTCTTACTGTGCCTAATTTATAAATTACACTTTATCATAGGTATGTATGTATTAGAAAAAGCATAGTATATATAGAGTTCAGTTCTATCCATGGTTTCATGCACCACTGGACCTTAGGACATACCCCTGCAGATAAGGGGGAACTACTGTGTATCAGTGCAAGTAGATCTAGATAAATTGTTTAGTATTGCCTAGTATTCCATAGGGTAGATGCACTGCAATTTATTTAACATTTCTTGTACCTCTCTGAGGCTTTCTGTTTTTCTTGCCACGACATTCATGTCATCATGCATCGTTTGTGCACGGGTTACTATGGGATAAATTCCTAGAGGTGGGGCTGATGGCTTGATGGTCACATGCATTTTAAATTTGAATTGTCACTTAGCAAATTACATTTTAAATAAGTACTTTTGGTTTATAATCCTACCAATGGTATGTCTGAGTCTTTTTTCACACAACCATAACAATCGCATTATTTTTAAAATTTTGATAGTCTAAGGTCAAAAATTCACCTCTTTTTACTTTGCATGAATATAAATAATAGAAATAATAGGCACATTTTCTTACTTTACTGGTTCGTATTTTTTTCTTTTTTGACTAGATTATTACTATTGTGGTCCCCCCCCCCCCATTTTTTGTTTCTTTCTCTTACTGCTTTGAAAGAGATCTTAAAAAAAAAAAAATTTATTTATTTATTTGAGAGAGAGTGTGTGTATGCTAGTTGGGGAGGGGCAGAGATAATCTCAAGCAGACTCTGCACTGAGCACGGAGTCCAATACCGGGCCCAATCTCAGCACCCTGAGATCATGACCTGGGTTGAAATCAAGAGTCGGACACTTAACTGACTAAGCCACCCAGGCGCCCCAAAAGAGATCTTTTTATGTGAATAATATTATTTTTTATATTGCCTATATTTCCTTCTCACATGTGATTTGCTTTTAACCTCCACTGTGGTAATAATTAAGGTGACTACTGCATAATAGATTTCTAAAATATTTTGTTTAGTCAAATTGACCAATATTTACTCTTTTAACTTGTTTTTTTGTGTTGCTTCAAAAAGCCTTATGCCAAGTTTAAGAGATATTCTTCTAATATTTTATAGTCCTGAAATATTTCTGTGTGGATCAAAGATGAATCTGGAATGAATTTATCCTTGATGGTGCAGAGACAATTACTTCAGATGAAAAAATACTCAAATATTACAAAATAATTCTTTTCTAAGGTAGAAATGTGCTTTATTTCTGGCTCTGGGTATAAAACCCACTATGTGATTGTCCATGCTCTTTCGTCCCCTCAGTGCCTACTTTGGAGGCCATGTGCTTCACATATCACTGTCTAAGTGGAAGAAGCCTGGATCCCTGAGCCAATACTAGGCAGGAAGCCACGAAGGAGAGCTCCAGATCCACACTGGGCTCTGGGAGCAAGAAACAAATCTTTGTGGATTAAGCCCTGTGATATGGGGGCTTATTTGTTATTGCAGTACAGACAGGTCTATTCTGACTAATGCAGGCATGAATGTAAGTAATCACACTCCAGTGTGGGTTAAAACTGCTATAAGATTTCTGAGAAATAGAAAACCATTGACCATAATAGTGAAAAGTAATTATTTCATGAAAGCGTAGAGATTTAAAAGGTAGAGAATGAGGAGTGCATATAAAATTGCAGGGCCCATGTAAGCGCTACAGGCAACAAGGTACGAAAATCACAGGAAGCATATTAGAGAAACAGATGGAAGTGAGAAGGCTAGATAGGTCAAGTAGATCCAGAACATTCATTAATATGAAAAAGCTAAGTTAAAACAGAGACTGCTAAATCAGGCAAGCTGTTCCATAGGTGTTTTCTGGAAGGTACTTCTTTTCCTGTCTTGAGGATGCTTCTCCTTTTCCTGATGATTTATTTTGGGTGTTGTTTCTGTGCACAATGCTTCGATATCAATGGTGAGAGTAGTAGCCCACACTGCCCCTCTGTTGATTGCTGTCCTCTGGCCTCAGGGGAACCACTTGTCACCTCATAGTGACTATGATGTCTACTACTGCAGAGGAGAAAAAATTCTTAGCTGTTGCAAAACATTTTCTTGTGATTTAAGGGTCTAGCAGTCTACCAACTCACTGTTATAATGAGCTGTGGGGCTTTTCCCTTGGATTTTGCAGGACGTGCCCTTGAATTATTTATAACAGAGCAGCCACCTGCTAGCAACAATTTTCCATTTTGCCTTGTGCTTAACTGGCCTTGTCAACTGGTATTGCAGGTACAGTGGCACTCTGCACTTCACCTTTCAACCCCCTATTAGAACATGCTGACTGTGAGCTGCCAGATGCCTTAAAAGTCCCTTTCTACTATGGCCATGGCCTTTGTCTAAATAGATAGTCTTATATGCTTCATTATGAAGAGCTGTGCTGGTTCAACTGTTCAACCAGGTGCTGTCAACTCCAGTGCTACTTCTTTTTTTTTCCTGAAAGATGGAAATTTATGAATATATATGCTTGTGTTGACAAAAAGCAATTTGAGTGGTGGGAAGGGGAAACCAACCCACCCGCATTCAAAAGCACAGCTCTGTGCTGGCAAACACGCGATGCCTTTGCTTTTTTTCTTCCTCCACTTTCACAAAAAGAAACATTACATGTTTGAGTAGACAACCAGAGGTACCATTAGGATTCAGAAAATTGAAAATCGAGACTGCAATAAAAAAAAAAGACAGTCACTGGGGAATTTGTAATGGTTTCCCCACATTTTAGTGGAATACTTCCGTTTTTTATTCACCTTGCAAACAGTGTTCACAAACAACAGCAAAGAACAAAAGCTGTGATTTATATTTATGGACAGGTATACACGCACCCCTGACCTCCCGCTGCCTCCCTCGCCCTCCCTTGCCCTCCGTACCAGAAACAATTTATGGAGGCTGGTCTAAATAAACATTAAGGAGGCAAGGCCACAAACTGACAGCCAGGAAAATCAATGGTCTCCAGAAACCAGCGAGTAGGATCAATAAAAGAGATTAGGCATCACAAGCTAGTGTAAGGCAGTTACAGGTAAATGTGGCTTGCTCTTCATCTGACAAGGTTCTCTGCAACAGGATAAAAACTCAGATAAACAGAAGCACGCAGCGGGTAGCCAATGGAGGCTCCTCCTGCGTTGCGGAAACTGATGGATGACCCCAGAATGAAAGGGATTTATGCAGAGGCTGGTAGGAATTTTCAATTGCTTTTCCAGCACCACCTCACATACCTGGGCAGCCGCCCATAGGAAGTAGCGCAGATGTATCTTTTGAAAATCTCTCTGCTTTTGCTTCTCACTACTTAGCTTTCCTTGGATTTATTTATTACTCCTTGACACAGGCCAGCACATCTTTGCCCTCCCTGTCCCCCAACACCCCCCACCCCCCCACACACACACTCATATTCACCATTACTTTTATTAACAGAATTATTTATATTCGCATGCACAGTGTGCATATTTGGGAACTGTTCGGATGCAAACTTAACCATACACATATACATACAGTCTCCAAAGAAAAGTCATCCACTCACAACTTAAAACATTGGATTGTTAACTTGCAAACTTGATTTAACAACAGCAAAAAAAAGACAATCACATTGTTGAGTTTGTAAGTTAATGTCCAAAGCTTGTCAATAAAAGAATGAAGGATAATTATGTTCTTGAAAAACA
Source organism: Zalophus californianus (assembly GCF_009762305.2). Classification (NCBI taxonomy): domain Eukaryota; kingdom Metazoa; phylum Chordata; class Mammalia; order Carnivora; family Otariidae; genus Zalophus; species Zalophus californianus. The sequence goes on from NC_045607.1 coordinate 73,729,664, forward strand.
GGACCTCTGAAAAAGGAAGGACCAAGGCAAAAGAGCCATTGCCTATTTATAGAACTGGCCAGTTAAAACTTGAAAATTCAAATCTTAGCTTCATAGGAATGGTTACCTTAAAAAAATAGTGTTTTCCTTTGCCTCAGGAATTCCATTTTAGAAATGGAGATAAGGCTTCTGTCTGACAAGAATATGACAAGACAAAAGATGAAGAAGAGGATAGTTAAAAGGAGGGAGTTTAGTTTTTCTGAACACTAAAACAAGAATGGGAATTTAATTGAATTTTAATCAAGGGACAGGAGAGATGTCAATCTAACTCTTGGTTGTAGCAGACTGGGAAAAATATTTTGAGGCACCTCCCATCCCATGAGTCTGCGCTTACCTGGTGACTACACTTGCTTTGACAAATGTGATGTGTTGGAAACCGACACTGTGTGAGTTCAGAGCCTAGGTTTCAAGAAGCCTTAAATCTTATTCTCTTGACGCTCCTGATGGGCCACTATGAGCAACCTTAAGTTTTTGTTTTCAGTTTAACAAACGTAAGTGTCTCTTACAAAAGAGTAACTTTTACTTGGGTTTTCAGAGCTTCTCCTCTGTCGGCTGTTTCTCAAAAATAATCATCCTAAAATAATCCTTATGCCAAAGAGGCATATGTGGGGATCACAAATTCTGCTCCCTTTCATTCCATACCCAAAATGAAAAATGAATACTGTGCTAGAACATGGAGGCACCTGGAATTCCCTGTTATAAAAAGATTCAAGTCACTTGCTTCTCTGCACTCACTCAGTGTGCTTGGTGAGGTCACACGCAGAGTCAGCTGAACCCTTTTCTGCTTACATTCTCTCAGGTCAAATCATTTCCCATCACACAGAACCAGGCCAGTCTTCTCTAACCCCGAGGTCAGGCTCATGTTGAAATATCAGATACAGATTGCTAAATACTTTGATTTACCCCAAACTCTGGTTTTCAATTTCTCTGTGGGCTATGTATACATAGCCTGGATGAATATGAATATTATTATATAGTCATGCTCTTGGAGTTTAAAGAAATTTATGCTGGCTCTGAAGGAGATCAGTCATCAGTCTAGAAGGCATTGGCAAGTCTTTTCACTTTGTATTGAGCTTGATTTTCATGTCAAGCCAATTTTTTATGGAAGATCACAGCCCATTTTGGCCTATGATAAAATCATTACTGAGGAAATCATTATGTGTATCTTTCTGGAACTACACCAACTATTTTTGTTCCAACTGCTCTTCTCATGCCCTTATTCACAGACCCAACTGTAATTAAATAAAGGTATATTTGGCATAAAGATGACTGTGTTCTTAACAAGGAAAGCACAACCTAGTCAGGAAATCACTTCTAACATCTGCCATTTACTTGCTTATGCAAGCTTAGACAAGTCACTTAGTTTCTCACCCTCTTGCCTTGGATTACGAATATACTGTATCTGTCTTACATGCTTCATAAGGTATTTGTGAGGTTCAAAATAAAGAGACAGCTTTACAACAAATGTAATGGTTACAGCATGTAAAAGACAAGTAATGCAATATTTATTAATCTAGTCACTTAACAAACAGCAGATAATTACTCTGCCAGAAGCAAAGACAACCAGGATAGGGTTCTTGTAAACGTGGGCTCACATTCTAAATTCAGAAACAAATAAATAAGCAAAAACTATTTGGGAAAAGTAGAAATGACGATCACCCACCATCATTACTACTTACACAGTATTAAGAGTTAACACTGTATCGGCCCTATGCTAAGCTTTTTATATGCATTATCACATTTAAGCCTCATAATCCCCTATAAAGAGGAAATTCTTTTCACCATTTTACAAATGAGAATACTGAAATTTGAAATATTGCGGCATTTAGCATGACACTAAAACTTCAACTTATAATAACAGAATAGGTGGAGGTTTTAGGTGAGTTTATTTTTAAATATTTCAGGTCCCTGGGTATTACCTAGTTGATTAATTATTATAGCAGGCTATTTAGAAACAGGTCTGGAACACCAATCCCAAGGATAGATTTGAATATCATCAGTGGCTATCACAACTTGGGGGTTTTCTCTCCACAGGACAGTCTGAACAGAAAGGAAGGAGAAAAATAAGGACAATCATGTCTGCAAAGTCCATTCTCCTAAGGAGAACCCAGGTTCCAAACATCGAGGTTCCTGGGCTTGTTAAGGAGTCAAGGTTGAGCTTCTCCTTAGAGAGGCCAGGAGTCAGAGAAGAGTTCCCATATGTTTTCTCTTAAGTTCCTATAGTCAACTCACCCCTGGAGGAGCAAGCAGAAGCTACACTATCAATCATCAGTTACTCTGAAGCACAGAATTCCAGAACATCCTGACATCTGAGCACTCTTTTTTTTTTTTTTAAAGACTTTATTTATGTATTTGACAGACAGACACAGTGAGGGAGGGAAACAAGCAGGGGGAGTGGGAGAGGGAGAAGCAGGCTTCCTGACGAGCAGGGATCCTGATGTGGGGCTCGATCCCAGGACCCTGGGATCATGACCCGAGCTGAAGGCAGACGCTTAACGACCGAGCCATCTAGGCACCCCAAACTCTTGAATGACTAAGGATTGATTTTAATGAGTAATAAGTGGCTGTTTATTTTAAAGCAATTACATTTTTATTTTCATTTTATTTTATATATCTTTAATAATGTTATCTTTTTATATTTTGCAGAAATTAAATCTTCCATTTTGCTATTTTGCTCAAAAGGAAAATCTGTTTACAGTGATAGTAATTTTGGTCCTTGTTTGTAAATATTCCATTAATGATACCTATGGACCTACCATAGCTTGTAAGTTGGTATGCACATGACAGAAATACCACGTCTGTGGGCTCATATTCCCAAGGAGGCAGACTTTGCAACTTCACTTTTCTAATGGTAGCAAAAGCTAGTATTAAAATAAGAGGGGGAGCAACAGAAGGTTGGTGCACACATCCAGCAATGGAGGTGGCTAGTAACAGTAGGACTAGCAAAAGATGATCAAAACTGTAGACAAAATAACTTCAGCTAACTCATGATTTTTTTTAAGAACAGTTTATGATTCTGGGGCGCCTGGGTGACTCAGGCTGTTAAGTGTCTGCCTTGGGCTCGGGTCATAATCCCAGGGTCCTGGAATGAAATGGGCATCAGGCTCCCAGCTCAGCTGGGAGTCTGTTTATCCCTCTTCCTTTGCCCATCCCCACCTCCTTTGAGGGCGTACTCTCTTTCTCTCTCTCTCTTTTCTCTCTCTCAAATAAATAAATAAAATCTTTAAGGGAAAAAAAAAGAATAGTTTAGGAATCTGAGTTAACCAGCTAAGATAATAATTATTCGCAATAATAAAATAAATGTCTGTATCTCCAGAAGAGGTGGAAACCAGTATAAAATATATTTCAGAAATTCTAACATATGAAATAGAGCCTTCTTTTAAAAGTTACCTCGAAGTGTTTGTAGTTAGATGTTGATGTACTGTAGGCCTCATTATTACCTGTATTATTAATTAAGTACTATTGATCCTATTGGTCATGGAGTCATTCAAAAATCATCATCAAATCATCTTAAAATATCAAATTTATCTTTTTGCTTGTTTTTTTTATTTTTCAGATGTACATATCAGAAAATGAAATGAGATGTTATCATATAATTTCCATCATGTATATTATCAATCTGAACTATTCTGGATTAAAAGTAGGTTCTCCACTGAAAAGAATATAGATTGACTTGCTTAGGAACAGACACTACATAAATGGGTAATATCAAGTAATATCAAGTTTTGTTCTTAATTGTAAATAAACTTTCACTGATACCTGCACAGACAAATCACTAAGAAATGGTTATTACTAGGCAAAAATTAATTCATTCACAAATAGGCACTTGTAAGCAGAAACAGTTAAAGTCTAAAATTTTCCTAAGGCATAGACTAGTAAATTTGCCACATCTTTTTTATCATTTTAGCATAGAAAATAGTGAGGCAAAATGACAGTTTTCCATCTGTGATATTTGAGGTGTGAAGGAAATGTGTTGTACTTTTTCCTAACTTATATAAAAGTGATCTTGGGTTGGTTTCCAAATGAAGAAAATATTTTTACACAGCTGCAGTGCAAGGATATTCCTGGAACGAACAGAGAAATAGTCTTCATTTTTAAAGGGCTTGAAATTTGGAGTGTAATATCACCAATGATACACATCTGCAGAGCAATTCACAATTATCAAGGTACTTTTACCTTCATTATCTCAATTGAGCTTTACAAAACGCTGAGAAGAGGGGGAAAGAGAACATCTCCATCTATAAAAATTATTTTAATTTTTAAAATAAAATTAGCTTTATTTTTTGCTTGTTGTGTGGAATTTCTGAACATTCAAAAGTTATTTAAAGAAAATAAGAAATTCAGGGATGCCTGGGTGGCTTAGTAGGTAAAGCATCTGCCTTTGGCTCAGGTCATGATCTCAGGATCTTAGGATCATGAGCCAATCTGCATTGGCTCCCTGCTCAGCAGGGAGCCTGCCCCTCCCTCCCATTTGTGCGCTCTCTGGCTCTTTCTTCTTGCTCTCTCTCTCTAAAATAAATAAAATCTTTAAAAAATAAAAAAAAGAAAAATTCTTGACATCCCACTCTATAGATAACCAATGTAAATATTTCCATGTATAGACTTAAAGAACTTTTTCTAGTAATATTAAAAATGTACACAGATTATACTATATATAGATTCTTAAGCCGCTTTTTTCCACGTACCATTCGTATATTTTATGTTCATTAATTAGATATCTACACTATGATTTTGAAATGGCTGTTCATTTGTTCCCAAAATACAATCAGTGTTTAAATACACTCCTTAGAAATTGAAGTTGCTAGACAATTAACCACAGGAAGGTAAGATGAGTACTCCTTTATTATTACTACTTAAAACAGCTGTTATATGTTAAATATTTAAAGAAAATATTAGCCAGATATATAAGTTTCAATTCTATATAAACTCAAAAGCACTTCTTCACAACATAGCAATAAAATGGGAGCTAAAAAAAATACTGGCTGGATATCTGAATTGCAAACATTCAGTATAGATACCTTTGAAGCAAAAGTGAATTGAAAGCTAATATTTGGCTGGGAAATAAATTACATTTTGGCCACTTTTGCCTAACACAATTTCCTTCCTATTTCCTCATCATGAACAGAAATTAGTTTGGTTTGCCGGGATCAACCTCATAATTGATAGAGATAACTGGATTATTTAAAAATCTGTAGTGTACCTCAGCTTGCTTACTTTGTTACCTTTGAATTTCTGAGGAATAAATCAGCCTTGAGCAGGCCACCTTTAAAAAAATCCAAACTGCAGTCTAATCCTGATTTAAAATATCTTAAAATGTTTCTTAGTTATCTATCTCATTTTGTCTAAGGGCTTCAAAATGCTCTGTAGACACTATCTCATTAATTCTTAGAGGATCCCTGGACAGCAATTGTAGTAGAGGTTTTCCTATTACTATCACCATTCCCATGAAATGGAGGCCCTGGGAGGTCCCATGAATTGCTCAAGGTTATAGACTGAAGCCAAGGAGTAGCTAAACCCAGAATCCAGGTCCCCGGGCTCCCTTTCCTTATGGCATTTTCTCTCTGCAATAAATAACATTGCTGCTCTGGAAGCTGACTCTCTGATCATGTTTTATGCAGCAGAATTCAAATTAATAGGAGTTGCTCAGTGTTGTGATATCCATTTTAGACGGAGGCTGTGTATGCTTAGGAAACACAAGAAATGCAGCACTCTGAGTCCCTTTGTTTTGCCCTCATAATGATCTTTGGGGACTGCCCTGTGATTGGTAGAACTATGGAGATTGGTATTTATCATTAAGGAGACTGAAATGACAATGCCAGCTCGTTCACAATCCATCACCCACTGCATATAGACATGGGCAGAGTTTAGATAAGTTGAATAAAAGGTCCCTCAACATTTGACAAACTTGGTGACTCATCAGAAAAATCACAGATTGAATGGTGTAAATTCTTCGAAATCAGGTAAAGGCAATTCTTTAAACAGCGCACTTGGAGAGACTGGAGTTTTCTTCCTTGACTGTAGTTCCCTCACACTCATTTTAAAATCAGCTAGAAGGTTAACAATTTTTTTTTTTTTAATAGTGGGCTTCCCACTGCTACTGCCCGGCATGAAGTCATAATTCTCTGTTTGTGGCATCATAAACATTTCCATAGCAACTGATGGTGATATCAGAGCTCAAGACTAGAGTTTCAAGAGGGAAAGGAACTATAGGGACAGATGATATCTTAAAAATAAAGATTATGTTTTCAAGCAGATGTTCCTAAAAGAAAAGAAATGAATGGAAAGATTACCCACATTAAGGGAAAATCATAATTAGAATGTAGATGCTTATTAAGTAATCATTCAGCTAATGATCTCTTTTCTAGAACAAAGGACAGAAATTGAAAAAGGGAAAAAATGAGGGAAATATATCAATGAGAGGATCTTTTATGAACCAATCTATTATTTTAAATACAGATGGCAATATATTTCTTAAATATAGCTGAGGATGCTTAGTGTTGGATGTACACTAAAGAGATAATTATAATTGCAAGCATTGCTGAATCCATAGGGAAATTTGAGTAGTGTGTTTTCACTGAGGTACTTTGAGGAAGATATGCCATAAACCATGTTCATGTATTAGTGATATAAGCAGTTTAACACTAATTATCCAAGTAGAGATTAAATTGCACATTTTATCATGATCTCATACCCTTGCCACAGAAAGCATGATTTATGCATTTCAGATTCGTTTGAGGTTTTTTTGTGTTAATGGACTTTTATACCTAGTATAGCACCAAGAAATGTTGACTCATGTTTCAATACAAACTGAAAACTGAAAAATATAAATTTTTTATTTATTGCTGTCGTAGTGAAGAGATAGGAGAGGATGGTACAGTAGGCAGCTTCTAACTTGGCCCCGCATGAGCCCTGCTTCCTGGTATTCACAGCCTTATCTAATCTCCCTTTGGGTATGGGCTGGATTTAATCTACTTCTAAAAGAATATGGCAGGAGTGATGGGATTTCAATTCTGGGATAAGGTACCAAAGGAGTATGGCTTCCACCTTGGACACTTGCTCTCCAGCTGCCCAGTTTGGGGAAAAACTGGCTGCCCTATCTAGCCAGGGTGACCAACTGTCAAAGCTTTCCTAGAACTCTCCTGCTTTTAACACTGAGAGTTCTGTATATGGAGCAGTTGGTCCCCTAGCAAGAGGGCCATGTGAGTAAGCTTAGAATCCCCTGAGGCCTGCCAACAGCCGTGTGAATTAACTTGGAAGGGTTCCTTCTAAAGAAAGGGCCAGCCACCTTTTTCTGTAAAGGACCAGAGAGCAAATATTTTAGGCTCTGCGGCCATTATAGTCTCTGTTACCATGTTTTAATAGTATATGGGATTTGTTTTAATTTGGTATGGGAAGATACACACACATGAAAATGACTGTCATTAAGATAAAAGTTTTTATTATATTCATATAGCATGGTATGCAGGACTACTTAGGGAAGTATGTAGGTACAATGAGCAGTCAGAGAGGGGAACTGCAGGTTGAGAGCTTTTATTGTGGTTTTCCTGGGAAGGAATGGGCAAGGCAAAGTAAATAGGCTAAGAAACAAGCTTAGGATTGAACAGTTTGAAAAGTGTGGGCAGGTTTTGGGCACAGGGGCTGTCCCTAGTTGTCTAGGACCTGAGCCTGGAGTGATTAGGCCAGGGGATAGTGGCTTAGAGTATAAAAGAAGATGGTTGGAGGTATGCGCTCTGGATTGATTGGTTTATATATCAAAGGTGATCTCTCAGGCAAGTTATTATCTCTGGGAATTAGCTAACCCTGGTAGGGGCCGTCCCTCCCAGGTCAGCAAAGCCCCAGTATCACAGCATCAAGAATACAGAAAATAGGAAAACATAATTAATATGCACAAGTAGTCAACTCTGCCATTGTAAAGCAAAAACAGCCATACACAATATATAAACTAATGAGCGTTGCTGTGTTCCTGTAAAGCACAGTTTGCTGACTCCTGTTTAGGGCTTGCCAATAGCCACTTGACTTAAATTGAAAGCTGGCCCTTCCCCAACAGAGTCTTCAGAAGAGACTGCAGTTCTGGCCACAGTTGACTGTGTCCTCATGAGAGACCCTGAGCTAGAACAACCCGCCCCCTGGTTTGCCTCACCACTGCCCCAGCTAAACTATACCCAGATTCCTGATCCACAGAAACTATGAGATCATAAATATCTGTTTTTTAATGTCACTATGCTTCAGGGCACTTGCTATGCAATAACAGATAACTAATAAAGATGGGTTGAGTAGAAATAGCAGAGAACCTTGAAAAGGATCTTGAGTATTTAATGAATTTTTTTCTTTCTTTTTTTTTTAACTGTGCTCCATGGTGGAGCCTCTTCTACAACACCTTTGATAAGTCATTTAGACTCTCCTTCAACATTTCTTCTGGAAATTCCTTAGCTCTCAAGAAGTCCATTTCATTTTTTGACAATTCTAATCATTGTAAAAAGCATTTCTTGAGATTGGAGTAGGGGACCAAAACTTTCCCTCTCAAAATCATGTATCACTGTCTGAGCTCAGGCTCTGGGCTTGACCCTCTAATCCAGCAATTTCCAAACTTTGTTTGTGGATTGGTGTACTTGTCGTATTTGACACCTGGAACAGACCATTTTTTAACAACCTTCTCTATACAACCAAATTATTTTCAATAATAATAATGTGATAGTCAGAAATCATTATTTTTAAATGGTTCTTTGTTTTTAAAAACAATTTTAAAAGAAAAAATAAATTTCATTTTTAGAGATATTATTCAAATTCAGTAATTTATTGTTGAAATAAAATTTGCTTTCTCCAAACAAAAATAATATTCCTCTGCAATGGTATAAGTGTTTGCGTCCCCCCTAAATTCGTAAATTGAAATCCTAACCCCCCCAAAGTAATGGTATTTGGAGGTGGGGTCTTGGGAGATGCTTATATCATGAAGGTAAGAGCTCTCACGAATGGGATCAGTACCTTTAAAAGAGGCTCCAGAGAGATTTCCTACCCTCTCCCACCACATGAAGACACAGCAGGAAGGCACCATCTATGAACGAGGAGGTCCTCTCTAAACACCAAATCTGCTGGTGCCATGATCCTAGGCTGTCAGCCACCTGAACGGTGAGAAATGAATGTGAGTTGTTTATAAGCTGCCCAGTCTGTGGTATTTTGTTACAGCAGCCTGAGTGCACTTAAGACAAACTTGCAATTTGTAATCTGCTTCACAGCTTTATAATTTAAACCCAAACAATTCTCCAAGTGGTCAGGTAGAATGACAAAACTGCTGGGACTCAAGTTCTGGTTCCTGAACTTTGCAATCACCCTACCAACATTGTTTATTTCAAATCTACTGTTTCATTGCAGAAATCTCTAATCCCACAGTGACTAAAGACTGTGACCAAGGCAAGCATGAACGGTTCAGAACCATTAGGAACTTACTCTAGAAACCAATTCCTGGAATAGTCGGTGTATTTTGGAGGCTGGGAGTTTTCCAAATTAGCTTCCATGAAGAATACAATATTTATTGAAGTATATAATAAAAACATGCCAATCTGAGGCTTATATATCTATCATTAAAACCTAAGAGTAACTGCAACAATTATTTTGAACTCAGACCAACAAAAGCTTTTTGGTGGAGGAATATTTTTTTTCCACTGACATTATTCAGAATTGCTGACACATGGTGATAATAAAAAGCAGGCTGACTTTTTCCTGGTATTATTTTAGAGTCACTCTAGTGCCTGAATCAAAGGCAGTCTTCCCTCGCTACCTGCGGAAGTCCATTTTATAAAGCTGGGGAGAGCAGAGTTTCTCCAGTCAAAACTTGAGCAGAAGACTCTCCACCACCTGATCTGTGCCTGGTCGGGGAAGAGCTAGTCAAGATCTCCTGAAGGCATTTCTACAGAAGCACCAGGGCTCCATGGAGGAAATCCACAAATTAAAGTCAAACCTATCTGGAAGGAACTCATTTGCACCAGAAATCTGTGACAGTGGTGGGAGAAGGAGCTTTGAGATGTACAGTTTGGCCAAAAGGCCAACTAAAGTTGGCCTTGTGGAAACATTTCTAAACTATCAGTAACTAAAAACAGTCATCAACTATGCTAGGAAGAAAACTGAAGCATCTTTCTATTCTAACTTTCTCTTCTCTCTCTATAAATAATAGAAATTTATATTATAGTATGTTGTAACATGAAGACTTGCTCAAAGAGTCTGCAGTTCAAAATGTAGGCTAAAAAGTATCATAGACGTGTGTCAGGCAGTTAACAACATGAATGGCATTTTTTTTCCTCTGGACTTTAGGATGTTTCTAGTATTTGCTAATTTTTTAAACATTGTAACTTGCTGTAGCATAGTTTACATCCTCAATAAATATCTAATTTTCTTAAAGAGGGTCCCCAAATTATAAAACATTAGGCCTCACAAAATCTGGGCCACTCCTGCTGAAAAGCACCAATTTGGTCAAACTCTCTCTCTCCTCCTCCTCTTTTTCCTCCTTTTCAACAAATAAGGAAATGGAGACATAAAGAAGTTTAATCTATCCTCTCTCCACATAAATGTACTAAAAATATATAATGACCACTTTCACATTTTCCCATTTCTTTCTCCTTTTACTAAACTTTCTTGAGAGGCTTTTGCTATCTGTTTAGACTTTAGCCTACTGCCAGCAATATAAAAGCTTATACTTTCCTCTTGAATAAATGAATGCTTATTTTGTGTTAGTTGTTTCTCCCATAATTTGTTTTCCAGATCTGGAATGTGTAAACTGTCCCATTTCCCTTTTTCTGAGCACATTCTAGTCTGTTGATGTCCCTTTTAAATTGCAACACCTACAACTATGCATATGGCATGAATTTTATGTTTGATATTCACTAATTAAAAAACTCAACACTTTCCTTCCCTTAGACTGATTCTAATAACCGTACCACACTATTTTCTCTGAATCTAACAAAAAGCATTGCTGCTTTTATTTTTTTTTAAGATTTATTTATTTATTTATTGGGGGGAGGGACAGAGAGAGAGAATCTCAAGCAGACTTGGTGCTGAGCCCAGAGAAGGACACAGGGCTCGATCTTACGACCCTGAGATCATGACCTGAGCCAAAACCAAGAGTCAGAGGCTTAACCGACTGAGCCACCCAGGTACCCCTCTCTGAATCCAACTTTAAAAAGTGGTCAGAGGTTTACTTAGAAACAATAGGAAGCACGAAATGGATATTTATGACCATTATCTCACATTAAGAAAAGTTTTTTAAAAGTCAACAATGGTCTCAATTCCAGGGTTTAGAATTATCTGGCAAAGTCCATTTCAGAATAGCATTTACAGAATTCTGGAAATAAAAATAAGGCATGTCTTATCATATATCACAATGTTTTGTATATTATTATATTTCTCAAGTATATCAATACTACATATCACAAGTATCATATAACCAAGTGCCTCCCAGCACTCTCAGGGGTTGGCCCACGACATAAGCACTCATGCCTTGCCCCACCCTAAGAGACAAAAGCCTGTGAGGAGAAAGGGTGGGAACAGGGAACAGGTACTTAAACCCCTGTCCTCTGCAGCTACTTCGGTCTGGAAGAGGCGCTCTGGGCAGATGTTTTGAAAAATCCCAATCCCCATCTTATTTTAAGCCACCACCATCTCTTCCTGAGGATACTACAGCTTTCTGATTTGCGCTAAAACTTTTGAACCCTTTCCCTTATTTCTGCCAGGAGAGATGAAGGACACTTTTTCAGTCTGTAATTAGAAGGACTTCTTTCTTTTTGTTCTTGCCTTACAGTTTGGCTTTGTTCTGACCAGTCAGCAATCTTACAGGGTTTGTCTTTCCGTGACATGAAGAAATCAGGTACAGGCATTGTCTGTGGCGCAAATCCAAAAATTAGGTTTGGCCAGGGTATGAGGAGGCAGAACTACAAATATGTAGTGACATTTCTAATTTCTTGAATTTTCCATCAAGAAAAGGCAGCATTTATGTTGCCCATCTAGAAATTCTTGAGATGTCAGTTATGAGTCTCCCATTCACAACACTGAGTATTCAAAGGTGGACAGAGGCAGAACTGGGATAAGCAAAGATTACCTATGAGACCCTCCACTCTTCATTTTGCCAACCCTTCCCCAGATGATAACATGCCTCTGAGTACCGGTGTGGGGCTCTGTTGTTTTCATCTATTTTTGCTAGTCTCTTGGTAGGTTTTATGTTTCCTGCCTCTTTTCAAGACCCACCACCCACCAAGTAATTGATCTCAAATGTCTATTCAATTCATCTGTGTCTGCCTAATATAAAGATGTAATGTGGATGAGGTTAAGCAAATAAACCTATTCTAAGTCTCTGAAGAGTTACACTGAGGCAAGAAATTGGGGATTTCCCAGGGAGAATATACCTGAGAGCAGTAGCTTTCTAACTCTTCTTTTTAACCTAGACTCATTGCAATTGTTAAACAACAAAATTCAACCAAGTGAATTTGAAGATCTAAGTGGCTTTATTAAATAATTCATGAATCAGGTAGCATTCCATCTAACAAATCAAAAGGAGCTCCACCTAGCTGCTTAAAAGGAAAGGTTTTTAAAAGTAGAGAAGGAGGGGAAAAAGGAAAAGAATCCATTATTTGAGGCAAGGCCAACCTCCAAAGCAGAACAGAAAGGGTCTATCAGTAAATTTCCTCGTGTTAACCAGGAAATTCCAGGTTGATTGGTTAAAGGTTACCTTCTGGGGTGGTGGTAGGGTTGAAATTGCAGTTAGGTTGAGATTAAGTCTTGGTTTGCTGATATGGAGGTCCTAACATGAGTGACTCCATTTTGGGCCTGTGCTTTACTTTTCAACATAATGAATCCATTCTGCACTGTGACACGTTCATCCATCCATATAGATAGATAGAGAGATATAGAAACTAGATATCTAGAAACTATAGATAAACTAGATAGATCTATATAGATAGATATATAGATCTAGATAGATAGATATAAATGAAATAAAATTAAAGAATTCACAAAATACTGGAGAAGGCACTATAATGTTTTCAATTTTTTAATTTATTATTATTATTTTATGTGGGGCCTGAACTCAACCACCCTGAGATCACGACCCAATCTGAGATCAGGAGTCGGATGCTTAACTGAATGAGCCACCCAGGTGCCCCTATGATGTTTTCTATTTAACTTTTTTTCTAGTGCTGGTCAATTCTCACCCATTTTATTCTATTACCCACTGGAGGGTCATGCACATCATTTGAAAAACACTGCCCCATAGGAAACATCAGCAGCCCCCTCTCTCCTGAGCCACAGCAGTAAACATACCCTATCAGAGATCATGTTGCAGCCCAGCCTGGAACACAGCACAGCAAATGTGAGGGTTTGAGGGAACAGGGAGTGCACTTGCCTCCCACCTCTGTAAAACAGCCTGTTCTTGCTTTGCTTTTCCTCCTGTATTCTCAGTAACAATATGATCATACCATATGTACTATTTTGTATTTCTCTGGTCTGCTTTCTCAAATATGCATAACAAGAAAAATGAATAGCACTAATGTCATTTTGTTAAATATGTCTATTATAGAGATGCTATGGTTCAGTGCTAATGGAGTTTTTTGGTCTTTCTGAATTCCTGATGTTGCATGCTACAGTGATTTATGGAAGGCCAGAGTGTTTTGCTGCAGCAAAGGTCTGTCATGTTAAACACCCACCAGCTCCCTGCCTATTTTGTTCCACAACCCACATTAATTTTCCTGTGATTCAACCCCTACATTCAATCCATCACGAGTCCTATTGACTCTACCTCCAAAATATACTATATATATATATATATTCATACTATATATATATATATATATATATATATATATATATATGACAGTATCTTCCCAGCCCTCACCTTATTTTAAGCCACCACCCTCTCTTCCTGAGGATACTACAATGTCCTCTTAATTGGTTCTCCTGCTTCCAGTCTTGCCTTTCCACAGTCCATGTTCATCCCACAATTAAATTGTTCATTTCAAACGTAAATTAGGCAAAGACATGTCCCGCTTAAAGAAGGGAATATCAAGATATGTGGTGTGTGCATGAGAAAACTCTCTCTCTCTCAAGTAGCATGGTTGCTTTAAGAGCGGAATGCCACCTAAAATGTGCAGTTTTCTCAACTGTTGAGATCTTCAGTTATGTGTAGTTCTGTGTGAATGCAAATATAAGGGTGAAAAAAAATGAAAACCAGTAATTGATTTGTCCCAACTGAATCTGTCTCTCTCGCCCGCACTTCCCCCTCTTTCTTACACACACACACACACACACACACACACACACACGTCAGTGGTTTCTAAATCCTAAACCTTGCCACAGCTTCCAGTGCCTACTTGATCTAGGCCTGCCTCCTTCTAGAAGCCATGCCTCAGGTACTACTCTCCCTCTCCTTTCTATTTTCCAGCCATACTTAGCACCTTTTCATCCTCCAGACACACTGAGCTTTCCCTAGCTGATAGTTTCTTTGCATGACCAGCATCCTTTCATTCTTCAGGTCTCAGCTCAAATGGCTCCTTAAAAAAACCCTTCCCTAAAGCAGCACTTCTAAGCCCACTGGGTTTCCTTTATCACAATTGGAACCAACCTTGTTTACTCCTTTATATGCTTATTTGTTTGTTTCCCTCTATTAGCAAATAAGACCTCATGAGGCATATTCACCATTAAATTCCAGGACTCAGAAAAGTGCTTGTTACATAGTATGCCTTCAATAAACTTATGAAAATTAAGACTTGCTTATGATATGTTATGCTTATGTTTAATATGCTATGTTCAAATGGAGAATGGCATTTAAGCAATTTTTCTTTATTAAAAAATAACAAAAGCCCATTGTGCTCTTTACTTTTTACAACTAAAAGTTACTTTCAGAACATATGAAAATGCACTTTACTAAACGTAATTTACTAATTTGTTGATTATTCACAAATGCTGATTCCTCAAATGATTGTCCTAACTGGCACGGATTAGAGAAAATGTGCATTATATTTTCCTTATCTGGTAAAAATTAATGCTGATTTAAGATTCCCAGTCTGCCCATACTGTTCATAAATAATTACTTTTTCAGGGCAAAAATAGTAACAGAGAAAAGTACTCTATTTGATCTGTCAATATTCTTTATAGCTTTTAAAATAGCCAATCTCCATATCAGTTAGATACAAAAGATGGTCAACCAAGAGTTGAGCTGAATCTTTGTCCCTTTTTTTTTGTGACAGGGATATTTGTAGAGGACTTTTCAAGGATACCTTACAGCAGCATGAGGTTAACCAACCACAGCCAGTATCCAAAATTCTTAAGCTCGTTTCAGAACCATAGAACTCTGGAAAATTCTTTGCATGTTTAAGTAAAACTAGTAGTTGCCTGGATATTTGTAAGGGTGCAAAAGCATTCATTTCAGCTCAAGATCATCTTTCCATCAGAAGCCAGTCCTCTCTGGGTTAGGAATGGAAGTTACCTCCATGTAGCCTACACTGACATCTCAATCAACCAATTCTCTTCTGCATCAGCTAATCATTTCCATATAGGTACATCCCAGAGTACATCGGAATACTTGACCTATTTGCGTCAATTAGGCAAAACATTCGTGCCTCGTGGCAAACACATCCAGTCACACTTTCTCATCACCATCATTGTTAAGACAAGAAGAATTTTTACCACATTTTATAATGTCCCAATATTAACAGGATCAGCAGCTGACTTGTAACGTGCAGTAAGTGCTGGTCACTCTGCTCACCAATCTTTATTCGTCATTTCACTTAATTCTTCCCTGCCTCAAAACTTTTGAAACAGCTACAATTATTATCCCCATGCTGCACACGAGAAAAGCGAGGCCCAGAAAAGCTAACTAGGTTTCCCAGGGTCATATGGTCAAGTCCAACAACGTGAATCATGCCCTGCGCTCCTATAGCCAATCCATTCTCCCATTTCCAATGGTGCAATCAGTGGTGTGTTCCTATCCCCTGGGAGCAGCTCCTCCTTCCCAACGTCCCCCCACTTCCTAGCTGCTGTGCTCTAAGTGTCTCTCACGAACAGAGGAGCCACATGACTCACTGTGACCTATTCAGAACTACAAAGAGACAGAAACATTCATTTCTTCATTGTCTCAACTTGCTTCAAGTGCTCTCCCAGCTTGTCCCATCAGCAGAATCAGGGAATACCTGCTCTGAACTTTGGAGTCTGTCTTCTTCCTTTCTTACTCTTCTCCAGGAAGTAGGAAAAGATAGGAATGACACCACTTTCATAAGCCCAGAAAAGGAAAAGCCACCCATGTAGGGAAAAGAAATGCCACTTTACCTCTTATACCACTTCCTTGACATCACTTGTCTCCCAGGAACTAGGGGAATGGAGTCATGTTTAAATGAAAAGCCTTCACACCTTTTCTCAATCTCATAGCTCAAGACAACTCCAAGGTCAATTTTCTTCCAGGCTTAACTTAATAACTACTTGGGACAAGGAGAGGAGAGGAGAACAATCTATTTTCTTCCACGCAGATAAGCAAGTACAAAGGTTCAAGACTGATTTAACATTCTGTATGTGGGTGCTGCTTTCAGCATAAAGGTGATAGAAATGACTATAAATTTATGTGAGGACATAAACAGAGATGCCATTTTAAGGTGTGATGAGCAAAAATCCTTCAGCTTTTGACCAAAGTTATTTTTTAATGAAATATTGACTAATAATTCTTCACTAAAATAAGTAAAAATGCATTTCAAGAGACAAGAAACCAAGCTTTGTCCAGCTTAAGCCATACGGTTCCACAAGTATATTCTTCCCACAAAGAAGTGTTTATCACAGGCTTGCACACCGTTTGGAAACACATTAAGAATTGTGTTTGTTTTCTTCTTTTTCTATTATCCTGTTTCTTCTACATACTTTTTTTTAGTCATATGCCTTTAGAGTCTATAATTCGTGAATTGTTTCTTACAAACACAAAGCTATTTCCACGTAAACTTAATTTGTCATAATTTCAAAGTCTCTAGGAATATAAAACAAATCAGTAACATAAATAAAGTAAAAACACTATAGGGAAGACTGCCTAAGAAATCAAATAATTCAGGTAAACCACATTACTGTGAGTTTAGGTAGGCAGTCTTCCATTACACACACACACATATGCACACATATCTGAATGTTGCATATATATAAATATATAAGATATATATATGTCTTTCTTTTTTAATGTCATATCATCTGCTGCACTTCGTTGTAAGATGGCAATAAATTCAAGTTGGATTAAGAAGTTTTCCATATCAACCCCTGAGGACAGCTGATTATAGGTCTGACCTTTTGAGATTCTGTGTATTTCCCACTTAATCAGTGCTAGAATGAGCTTCTGCTAAGTGGGATCTATAGGATTCCTATGGGAAAAGTGAAGCCATTTAAAAAATAATGAGCCTCCCTTCTACCCCATCCCCTTTGCATTCTGAGCTCTATTAGAGCTCTACTAGGCCATGATAACAGTCTTCATCGAGGTATACAAAAGCATAGCATAAGCATATACTGTTTGAACTATGCAGGCAAAGAATGTGCTCAGAAAGGTTTTGGGGAGCTCAGAATGTAAGTGACACTTTACAACAGGATAAAAAAAAAAGTGTTACTTGTCCTTTCACTGATGACAAAAAAAAAAGTTGCAAAAAAGTCCTCTGGGGCTTTTAAGCTTCAGTATCTCAGATTTTGACAGTGTAATTGGTTCCCTGTTGCCTGAGCAATCATTGGAACTATCTCCATTTTGTCTTGTTACAGTAACACACTTGATAGTTTAGATATGATCTCACAAATACTCTGGTTTGGTCACCAGTTCATTTCTTAAAACCCACAATGTCTGTGTGTGTGTGTGTGTGTGTGTGTGTTACACACCCCCTAATCCCATTCCCTAATACCCCTAATTTCCTTCCCCAACCTTCTGTGAAACTGAACAGCATAATAGATGTAATTAGACCTTCCATAATAGGACCAAATGGAGCAAGCAAGGAGACTCCTTCTAGGGAAGCAATCAATGCATTAGGTCCCCAGGACTGAAACCACTTTTAACAAGGTTTGGGGCTTAGGGAATGTCAGCCTAGGCTTCTATGCTTCCCCAAGAGGAAGCTCCACTCTGAATGCAAATCTTCATTTACCATTTCTACAAAAGGAAGGAAAAGAACATTAGCTACTTTATTGCACACATAATGAAGCAAACTGGAGCTGTTAATATTTTTTTATCAGCAGTAAATCAACTGTTCACAAGTGCTCTAAAGTATAAATGTGTATTTCATCAGTATTTTAAAGCCATTCCCTACGTTTTCATCACCATCTGTTGGAAGAAGAAATACCAAATTGTGTCAAACAGAGACAGCCTTTATGTTTTCAGAAGGATCTGAAAGGATCTGCTGAATTCTTTCTATAAGGGAGTAAGGTTCAGTCAAATGATATTCCTGAGACATACATTTAAATAGTCAGTTTCAGTAACTACAGATATATTTACAGACTCAACCTATTTGTTATTATTATTCTATTCCATGGTGCACTGAAGTAAACTCCAATGAAGAAAAACATGCATCCTATTTATAGCATATAATGTACCTTTGCAAAGCCCCAAATGACAAGCTAGTCTAAAGAATAAAGTTCTTCATAACTGGTAATAAACCCTAAATTTTCTCATATAAAATACATTTGGTAAAATGTACACTGGCCAATAGGATCAATGTCAATTACAATATTTAAAATTGTTTCAAATAATGGATTAGGTTAGATTTGGATATGTTTTGGCTTACTCTGTTGTTGAAAATTTCCAAGATCCATAGCTAAAACTATCAAAAGTTACTTGAAGACATGGAGGAAACTTGCAAACAATATGCCAAGTGAAAGAAGCCAGGCACAAAGGACCACATATTACATGATTCCATTTATATGAAATGTCCAAGATAGGCACATCTATAAAGACAGAAAGTAAGTCAGTGGTTGCCTAGGGCTTGGGGACATGACAGATTGAGGCGTGAGGCGAAAGGGTGGTAGTGCAAAAGGAAAAAAGACAAATGAAAAAACAGATTCTTAACTATAGAGAACAGACTGATGGCTAGTTACCAGAGAGACAGAGGCTGAAATGGGTGATGGGGATGAAGAGCACACTTATCTTGATGAGCATGGAGTCATATATAGAATTGTTGAATCACTGTATTATATACCTAAAAATTATGTAACAAAGTATGTCAACTATACTGGAATTAAATAAAAATAGAAATCATCAAAAAAATGTACTACAACTGATTCCAGTCATCATTGCACAACTCTGAATATACTAAGAACCACTGAGTTGTATAATCTAAATGAGTGAATTATATATTATGTGAATTATATCTCAATAAAACCAAGATATCAGGAATATCCTGGGAAATCATAAGAATTTAGTATTATAATCCTTGATCCAATTCTCCTCACTCACATTACTTTTCTTCCATTAGACTCATCCAATTAACATATATATGTGTATACGTGTGTGTGTGTGTGTGTGTGTGTGTGTGTGTGTGTGTGTGTGTGGATTTGGGGGCTATCTTTTCATTAATGACATGAATTCAACTGTGAGACATTACTGGGGCTGATTCCAAGTGGTTTGTTTTTTGTTTTTTAAAAGTATGTAATGGAGAGTTTGTTATACTGCAGATTCTGGGAAGACCTCAATGCAAAATGTAAATGTGCCTCTGTCTTCCCAGAGGTAATGAAGAAAGCAAGAAGTTTGCATATCACATTAAGGAAAATCTGAGGTAACTTAGGAGGAATATTTAGCTCAGTTTGTGAGGAGTAGAAAGATTCCTAGGTGGTGTAATATTTCAGCTAAATTCCAAAGGATAAAACATAAAGTAGGCCAAAAAAAAATGGCAAGGGAAGTATTCAAGCAGTGGGATCATCAGATATTAAGACTGAAGACCATAAAGAGTATAGCACTGGTAGAACTGTGCAAAGTTCAGTATAAGTCAAGTCTAGATGGCAAGAAAGAATGTAGTCAGAGAAAATAACTGAAAGATAAATAATGTCTAGATGATAAAGGTTCTTATAAGATATGGAAAGAAGGTTGGAAATAAAAATCCAGTGAAGAGTTTTAAGCAGTTTATTCCACATATGAATGAAACCATATGATAATATAAGAAATAGCACAGAGGATCATAGAGGAAGGGAGGGGAAAACTGAATGGAAAGAAATCTGAGAGGGAGACAAACCATGAGAGATTCTTGATTCTGGGTAACAAACTGAGAGTTGCAGAAGGGGAGGCAGGTGGGGGGATGGGGTAACTGGGTGATGGGCATTAAGGAGGGCACGCGATATGATGAGCACTGGGTATTAAATGCAACTGATGAATCACTGAACACTACATCTAACTAATGATGTACTATATGTTGGATAATTGAATTTAAATTAAAAGAGGAGTTTAAAAAAAGAGTTTTAAGCAGCGTAGTGACATGGTATGTTTTGTCTTAAAGAAATACCACTCTGCCAACATTTTTAAGAATGAACTGAAACACTGAACACAGGACGCAAGTAGGACCAGCTGGGAAGATCTGTGATGATGATCTGTGTCAGAAAATGGCAACAGAGTTAAAAAGAAAAGCAAATGAATCTGAAAGTAATTTAGGACATTGAATCCTTGGATTGACTGGATGCAGAGTGAATATGGAGAGAAAGGTATTAAGAACAACCCCCACATTTCTGGTTTATGCCCTCACATTTTTTTTAAATTAATAGGCTATATTTTTAAGAACAGTGTTAGATTTATAGGAAAAAACCTGAGCAGGTAATATAGAGTTGCCATATGTCCCCCCCCACCACAATTTCTTCTATTATTATTGTATTCCATCAGTGTGGTACATTTGCTACAATTAATTAAATAATATCAATCCATTATTTCAATTCTTAAAGTGCACAGTTTGCATCAAGGTTCACCTTTGTACAGTTTTATGGGTTTTGCCAAATGCGTAATGTCATGTATCCACCATTATGGTTTCATAGAGAATAGTTCCACTAACCTAAAAGTCTCCCTGGCCTCTCTATTCTGTTTCATTGATCTATTTGTCTATTTGTTCACTAATACCACACTGTATTTGTTGTTGGAGCTATATATTAAGCCCTAAAGTTGGTTGGTGTCAGTCCCCTGACTTGGTTCTTCACTAGCACTGCGTTGTCAAAGTCCTTTGACTTTCCATATAAACTTTAGAATCAGTTTATTAATATCCACAAAAGAACTTGCTAAATTTTGAGCAGAATTGTATTGAATCTATAGGTCAAGTTTGGAAGAACTAAAATGTTAACAATATTGAGTTTTCCTACTCATAAACATAGACCGTGTCTCCACTTATTCAGATCTTCTTTGGTTTCTTTCATCAGAGTTTTGTAGCTCTCTTTCTATAGGTCCTTGTATATTTTGTTAGTTTTGCATCTAATTATTTCATTGTTTTTGGTACTAATGTAAATGAGATTGTGTTTTTAAATTTCAAATTTTGATTATTCTTTGCTGGTATAAGCAATTGACTTTTCTATACTAACCTTGTATCGTGTAAACTTGCTATAAATGCTTAGTAGTTCCAGAGAGTTTTTGTTGGTTCTTTGGGATTTCTACACAGACAATCATGTCATTTATGGGAAAAAAAAGACCATTTTATTTGTTCCTTCTCAATCTACATACTTTATTTCCTTTTCTTATCTAACTGAATTAGCTAGGATTTTTAAGAGTGTTGAATGCAAGTGTTCAGAGGGAGTTTCCTTGCATCATCTCAGATCTTTGGGAGAAAGCATCTGGTTTTTCATCATTAGGTATGTTGATTTTTGTATATTTCTTTTATATTTTGTATATGTTTTTTGTATATTTGTACATGTATGTTTTTTGTATATTTTTTTGTCAAGTTGCGGGAGCTCCCCTCTATTCCAAGTTTGCTGAGACTTTTATCTTGAATGGATTTTGAATTTTGTCAAATGATTTTTCTGCATTATTGATATGACATATGAAGTTTCTTCTTTAACTTGGTGTGATGAATTAAATTACTTGATTTTCAAATGTTGAGTCAGCCTGGCCTACCTGGAATAAATCCCACTTGGTCATGGTGTATAATTATTTTATACATTGCTGGATTTACATTGTTAATCTTTTGTTGAGGATTTTTGCAACTTTATTCATGAGAGCTGTTACTTTTCTATAGCTATTAGCTGTAGTTTTCCTTTTTTTTTTTTAAGATTTTATTTATTTATTTTCCCTTCTTTTAATGTCTTTATCTGGTTTTGGTGTCCTGACTTTTGAAGCTAGAAGTGTAAAGGACAGCTAGAAATAGATGTAGAAAAGAAGTGTGGATGTGTATGTTTGCATGTGACTTCTTGGGTTTTCTCTACTTCTTGGGTTTCTCTACTCTGCCTGCTGCTGGCTTCTCTCCTAGTTCTGTAGCCTCCTTCTCTGAGCTTAGAAAGTTAGAGCCACTGAGACCTTAGGCTCACAAATCCTGATACTCACCATAGACATGGATTTCTGGGGACTCTCTTTTCTTAAAATAGATTTGAGAAAACAAAAATATCTTTCCTACTTTCATCTTCCTGTGGATATTAATTATCATACACACAGACTCTACACAAACGCATATATGACTGTCTCTCCAACAGGACTGTTTCTGCTTACATGCAAATTTTCTTGAAATTGCCCTCTCCTAATCTTTGATGGATTTACCAAGAGGACTTGATGCTGCATATTTCATTTCACACTTTCCTTGTGAGTGACTCCTTTACTTCTGGCTAGAAGGATAAGTACATGAGTTAAAGATACAGAAAAATAACAGTGGATCATTAAAAACAAATAATGTGCCTTGGCTGTCAAGTTTGTCTTTTATCTCTTTATCTTACCTGTACATAAATAATTTCAGAAAGCTGGAGTATTTTTGTCCTTTCATTGCCTCGAACCAGTCATCTTAGTAGAATGTTGATGCTGAGGAATAGAAACTGCAAAATATCAGGTAGACAATAAAGAATGAGAATTGTTCTGCCTCTAGAATAAAACAGAGTGGTACCAAATTACAAGTGATAGCAGAACATAAGTGAATACCATTAGACCTCCGTTTGGTCAAGGTCATCAAAGATTGGTGGGGGAACTGACAACACAGAGCACAGATTTTATATCCCAAACCTCATTTTTTAATCACAGAAATAAATCAAATCTAACACACACAAATAAATCACAACTCATAAAACATGCACAGTAATGAAAAGAAAACAACATTCACTGGGGGAAGAAAAAACAGACAAAAAAAGATCCAAACAAACCTTTTATAAAAGCAGATGATTAGAATTAACATCTCAATTCAAATCACATGAAAACTTAACAATGATGTTTCTTTTATGCCCATTATGTACACTGTCATTGTATTTGGTTATTGTTCGTGTAGCCTGGAAGGATTTCAATCATAGCCAATTGTTATAGCCTCTAAAATGTGAATAGGTGAATGGAGTAAGAAGAGACTTAAATAATCTCAGTGTTTTCCCCGAGAGCTTTAAGAGTAGATGTGCCCATCAAGAGGTTTAGGATGGCTAGACAAATAGAAGTGGGACAATAACAGCCCTCTGTATTATCTATTACATTTTCTTTTAAAGGATGTCCCCCTTTCTACCTCTCTTTCTCTTATTTTTAATAACCTCTTAGGATTTCATTAGTTAAAATCTATTTCTTTTTCTTTTCATACACATTGTCTCATAGTTTACTTTTGCAGCATTGATTTATAATCCTAGACTGCTATGACAAAGAACATTAACACATTAGTAAAACACCCCTTCTGGTTTCTAAAAGCATGAGAAAATTTCCTTTTAAGTGAACTTAGGAAAAACAATACTGTCTGTTAATAAACTATCCTAACTATTTCTTCTAAGAGACATAATACATATGCTCCAAGATCCAGAGCCACTTGTCAGCTGAGGAGAATCCCAGCAATCCAATTCCAAATTTTAGGAACTGAGATAATGAATGATTGGTTCAGTGGGGTCAAGTGCCAGTTCTAACTCAGACTAGAGCAATGATTTTGTCTAACCTGTACATGGGCTCAAGGTCCCACCACTGTGTGTCATGTGCATTTGATGTTGAAGGAGTTGATAAAGACATGGTTCTGGGTCTCAAAGTTGCTGCTGGCAGAGGAGATCCCCACATGTAACCTGAAAAATATAAGCTTTCTCACTGAAGTGCATCTTACCAAGTATTTAGATGAGCTTTGGTAAACCACTTATTCAGTACTCATTTTATCTATGATGATAGGAAAATAAATACATTTTAGTTTAAGTCTCTATTATGTTTAGAAAATAACTAAATATCAACTCCTTACCAGAACTGCCAACTTTCACAGAGCCACTCACAGAATATAGTTTCACTATTGGTTAAATTAAAATAAAATTCTGGGGGAACTGGGTGGCTCAGTCAGTTAAGCATTCTACTCTTGATTTCGGCTCAGGTCATGATCTCAGGGTCATGAGATCGAGCCCCGTATCTGGCTCCATGCTGAGTGTGGAGCCTGCTTGAGATTCTCTCTCTCCCTCTCCCTCTGCCCCTCCCCCAAGCTTGCACACACACTCTCTCTCTAAAAATAGAATAGAATAGACTAGAATAGAGAGTAGAATAGAATAGCATAGAATTCTGGTAGGACATTCATTATCTTTTTTCAGTGTGGTACCAAATAAATTCAGAAAAAAGAATCATTAAGAAAAGTTCTCTCAGCTTAATACTCTCTAGGTCCATCCATGATGGTGTAAATGGCACAATTTCATCCTTTTTATGGCTGTGTAATATTCCTGTGTGTGTGTGTGTGTGTGTGTGTGCATGCGTTTGTGTGCGTGTACACATTTTCCTTAGAGTGAAAAAGATAAATACCATATGATTTCATTCATATATAGACTCTAAAAAAATGAGTAAATAAACAAAAAGCAGAATCAGACTTATAAACACAGAGAATAAGGTTGCCAGAGGGGTAGAAGGATAAGCAAAATGGGTGAAGGGGAGTGGGAGATACAAGCTTCCAGCTATGGAATAACTAAGAAGGCACAGCATAAGGAATATAGTCAATGATATGGTCATAGCATTGTATGGTAACAGATGGGAGCTACACTTGTAGTGAGCACAGCATAATGTATAAACTTGTTGAGTCACTATGTTGTACAGCTGAAACTAATGTAACAGTGTATGCTAACTGTACTCAAATAAAAAACTTTTAAAAAAGAAAAAGTACTTCTCATGGACTTAAGTGATACCCAGAGTCATGATATAAATTCTAGACTCAGGACATATTATTTAGAAGGTTTATACTATTTGGATTGTATCTCAAAAAATATGGTAAGTTTTTTATCAGAGATTTAGGAAATATATTCAATTTTTAAAAATATGTTTGACTTCTGGCTCACTCTTAAAATGCTGAAACATTCCTACTCTTATAATAGAAGTTTAATAATCTGAAAAATTTAAACTCCTACTGAAACTGAGAAAGCAGGGGTTGTAAGTCAAACAATTAACTTGAAACCCAAGGGAAGAGGAAAGTCTGCAGGGAAAGATGGGAAGTAAACACTTGTTTGGCTGTGGTACATGCACACCATGTAAGATACTATTGGAAAAGTATCAAGAGCAAGGAGACAGGTCTTCTCTGAGGGACAAGTACAGAGGGAATACCTAAAGTTGAGGGAGGAAACACTGAAAACAAAACAAAACATCTGGCCAACCAACCTACATCTTACATGCAAGTTTATACTATAGTAATGTGAAAACTGTGGTTCACTAGGATAACTACAGCAACAAAAAAACCCAAAACTAACTCAAATTTTAACTAGATTAACTCACTGTTTATAATAAAGCCCTGGCAAAAAAAAAAAAAAAAAAAAAGATATGCCCTTTTCTAGCCATAAATACTAATTATCTCAGTTTCTATTGTCTTAAAACAAATGTTCAGCTTTCTACCAAATATTAGAAGACATACAAAGAATCAAGGAAAAAAAGAAACACAATGTCAAGAGATAAAGCAATACACACAACCAGACTCATATGATCCCAATGTTTGAAATATTGGACAAGGAATTTAAAATATCTATGATTAATATGTTAAAAGATCTTAATAATTGAAATGGAACTCATAGTAACAAAGATGAAGAATGCCATCAGTAGACTCTTTAGTAGGTTTCATGAAGCCAAGGAAATAATTAGTGAATTTGAAAATGTCAATAGAAATTTTTTAAAAATGGAAAAAAAAAAACAGAGTATGTTAAGTACTGTGGGACAATATACAATGTCCTAACACCTTGTTACTTGAATTGCAAAAGAAGAGACAGAACGGGGTAGACAAAATTATCTGAAGAGATGACAGTTGAGAATTTTCCAAAATAATCAAGAAACTAACCACAGTTCCCAGACCTCAGAAAACACCAAGCAAAATAATTGTCAACACATACACCCTAACATAATATCAAAGTAGATTTAAGAACAAGAAATATTACTATGAATAAAGAATAATATCACATAATGATAAAAGGTTCAACTTGCCAAAAAGGTATAACCATTCTAAGTATGTATACATCTAACACCGTAACTTTAAAATACACAGAGCAAATATTTCTAAAACTTGAAAAAAGGAGGAGAGAAAGACACAATTATTGTCGAAAACTTCAACATCCTTCTCATTAATCAACAAATACACAGAAAACCAATTAGGATACAAAGGAACTGAACAATATATCAACCAATTTAGCTTTTGGGCTCTCCCATGTTTGTTTGTTTTTTTCAACCTTAGTAAATACAAAACAACTATAATCCTGCATATTATGTTTGCCCTACTTACTGTCTTGTGGGTCACTGACACTGCCCTAGGTACCCATATTCCAGTCAGAAAATACACACCATTAATACTAACCAGGAAATATCCAAAATCCCCTCTAAACACATGCAACAAACTGCCAATCCTTTGGATGCCCTCAGTAAGGGGCAATGCTTCCTGGTGACCTCAGTTGCTGATAATTGCTAGCCTGAGCCTAGCTACTGGCCAGCCTGCTTCCTTAAAGGTACCTCTGGCTACATGTGGATAGGCATTATGGGAAAAGATGCTCAAATAACCCAAAAAATAAAACAACAAGGTAAGTTTGTTAATAATACCACCCAGTTTTGTGAGCAAATACTCCAGACACCGGCCAACACTTTTTCTTGGCTCTCAACAACTGCCTAAAACATTTGAATACACGTGTCTATCCAAGGTTTCCTCATTTTCATTGTAGTTTGCCACATAAGCATATGAATTCTAAAATTATGCCTAAACAAATTCAAATTCAATTGAATGAGACATGGAACATTTCCAGCATCAATTAACATTGGGGTGAATTGTAATAAGAGGTCTGACTCCATTTTTGATCTTTGACCACTGACAGTTTTCAAGCCACATACCTTCCCTTCCACCATTGCCCCATATATGGGGAAGCTAATACAAAAAAAAAAAAAAAAAAAAGTCCATTAGTCCTCTTAGTGCCCACAGAAAGTTCAAAACACACAAACCTTGGACAGGAAGAAACCCTCACCCCAAAACCACCTCTTAGCTAGAGCCAAAACCAAGCCATCACACCACAAATCCCTTTATGCTCTTGCCATTATGAACCAGATTGCATGTGACCTGCTCTTCCGTGAATTCCTTCTGTGAGTAATAAATTTTCTTCCAAATTCTTTTGGTGTGTGTGGCATCATCAGCCTCAATACCCAGCCCACAAATTAGGAAGGAGTCTCTCTTATCTCTGTATGGTTGCTATCATGGAATTAAACTAGAAATAAATTACAGAAAGATATCTAGAAAATCTCTAAATATTTGAAAAATAAACGCCATATTTCTCAATAATCAGTTTCAAAAGTCACAAGGAAAGTTAGAAAATATTTTGAATTGAATGAAAATGAAAAGACAACATCAAAAATTTGATGATATAGGGGTGCCTAGGTGGTGCAGTAGGTTAAGCATCTGACTCTTGGTTTTGGCTCAGGTCATGATCTCAGGGTTGTGAGATGGAGCCCCACTTAGGGCTCTGCACTCAGTGTGGACTCTGCTTGAGATTCTCTCCCCCTAACCCTCCCCTCCACTCACTCTCTCTCCCTCTCAAATAAATAAATAAATCTTTAAAAAATTTTGATAATATAGCTAGAGCAGTTCTTAGAGGGAAGTTTATAGCATTTAATACTTAAAGTAGAAAAAGAAAATATCTCAAAAGAATGATCTAAGTAAGCTTCCTCCTTAAAAAAAAAGCTAAATATAGAAGGACAAATTACCAAAAGCAAAGAGAAGGAAAGATAATAAAAATAAGAGTAGAAATCAATGAAACTGAGAATAGAAAAAAGAGAAGCCATCAAACAAAAGCTTGGTGCTTTGAAAAGTTCAATAAAGTTGATACATTTCTCACTAGACTGCCCAAGAAAAAAGCAGAGAGAAAAATACAAATTACAAATATCAGGAATAAATGAAGAGACATCACTACAGATCCTAGAGATATTTAAAGAACAAAGGAATACTATCAGCAATCTAGGGCCATAAATTCAACAACCTAAATGAAATGAACAAATTTTTAAAGGACTAAACTACCAAATCTCACTCAAGGAGAAATTCACATGATACACAACAATCTACACTATTATTGTGGAGATTTCAGTAAAAGGAGAGTGCTCAATTATATGAGAAAGAAATCTCTTATTCACAGAAGTTTTCACATGTCTGCTATTATTTTTAAGTAGGTGGTTATTCTTCTAAATCTATCAAGTCAGAATGGTAACATTAGGAAGCCCACAGTGTCTTCTATTCAATAAAAATGGTGTAGACCTTTTTAAAGTAATTTCTCTATATCCGATAAAGGTAAGAAATTTTTGGATGTTAATTATCACTATAACCTATGTATAACTTTCTGTCCTGAATATTCTGATCTCATTTTGTTTCCAAATCTGATTTTTCAAAATTAATCTAATACTTTTTAAAAACTAGAAGCCCATTGGATATTTTTGTCATAGAAGTTTGAAAAATTCCACCCAGATATGTCTAGGTATGGATTTATCTTGCATTTTGTTTGCCTGAAAAATGAAAAAAAAAATTCTTAATGTTCCCAGGGACGTTTTTCATTTGATGAAAAAAAATTTATTTTATGATTTCAATATGGCAGAAACTTCAGTTATGTGGGATTATTTTTATCTATGAAAACTGTCATTAGTAATTGGATGTTGTTCTGCCTTGTCTTCCAGGATAATAATCTTTTTATCTCTAGCCAAAAATGAGTAATGATGAATGAGAAATTTTCTGCAGCACATATTCTGCTATTCACTGATTCCACTGCATTTTAAAACCCCATGTTATGCACCTTGAGTAATCTGTAGCAAGGATTACACTAAAGGTTCTTCCTTCAATAGAAACTACTTGAAATCTTGGGAATATAGTGTGTGTAAAATATTTGTTTAATATATTCACAATTAGATTAAGGGAAATATCACCATGGCTGACTTTGGTAGATCTTTTGCTTTGCTTTTGTTTTTTGTTTTTTAATTTTTGTTTTTAAATCCAGAAAATTTCTTCAGGAGCTGTTAGAATTATTTACTTTTTAAAAGACAGGCTTTATATAGTTATCTTATAAATTAATTCTGGGTTTTGGTATTTTGCATTGAAAGTTATCTTGATATTGAGACCTAAGACATATTCTAAACAGGTCATGAAGTCTAATTAACCTTTTATCACATTCAACTACTTTAAGTTACATGAACTTGACTCTGTCCTCTAAATATAACAATACAATTTTGGCATCTCATTAATAAACATGACAGCATTTATTAACACTGCCATGTAACTAAAGTAAAACTTCATCAATTCAAATCTCAAGGAACCAGAAGTAATCAAGCTAGAACTAAACAGGAACAAATTATCTGACATCATATTTTAGTGGCAGGAGAGCTGAGAAGCTAAACAACTTGCTGTTTCTGTCAAACAATCTTGATTACTTGTCAGTGTGGAAGAAGTCAGTAGAGTATGGAATGAAAGGTTAATTTACTTGCACTCACATAACCTCTCCCTCTCTTCTTATTGACAAATAACCAAGGTCATTAATTGAAGTTTGCAAATCGATTTCTATGAATTCATGGCTCAGAGAATCTTGTACTTTAAATTACAAATATAATAGTATTTGAGGTTTTCTATGCCAAAACATTCTATACTAAATTACTTACTACTATTTTTATTTGGTGACAACTTGATTAAATGTTTATGGACAAAAAAGTACACATTTTCATTAGCTGTTCCTCAGAATTCTAAAAGAAATGTTTACTCAATTGCTCTTCTTTTTTTCATTCACAAAATCCCTTCCTTCCTTCCTTCCTTCCTTCCTTCCTTCCTTCCTTCCTTCCTACCTTCTTTCCATCCTCCCTGCTTTCCTCTCTCCCTCCCTTCATATTTAAAACATATTAAAACATTTTTAGGTGCAATGTAAGACATACACTACCCTTTGATGTGTAATAATGTAGCATCACTTGAAAAGCTAACACATGATTTCATCTTCTGTATCAGGTGGACATTAACAGTGAGTATTAGGCAATAGTAATTAAAAGAAAAGCAGCTAGCATTTATTTAATACACTGTGTACACATTGTTACCTTCAAATTGTACAACCCTTACTTTTATCTTTACATTATAGGAATATAAAGCTCACAGAAAAATCACAATGCTAGCGTTAAACGTCAGAATTTTCACCCAGTTCCTCTGAGTCCAAAGTCAGAGCTCTTAATACCACACACCACTGCTATTTATAGGAACAAAGTGAAAAAGAATGACAGAAATCATTTCTCCAACTTGGATATCAATTTATAGTTTCTCATATTCTAGGCACTGATTGAATTACAAAACAAAAACTCCTTCCTTTCTTGATTCCTTCCTTCTTATTTTCTCTATTCTGATGCTTTGATCTGGGGCCTTGCGGACCCTGGAGGGGGTCAGCTGATCCCAAGATTAAGCAATTCCTAGAGACAGTAAATGACCCATCCAGAGCATGCCTTTCAAAAGCAAATCAACCAATCCAGAGCCTGTATCCCCAACAGTGTTTTTTATCAGGCTCTCAATATTTGCAGGTCTATCCACTTTCCCTTATCATCCCAGGGCCAGGTGCCAGACAACTATGAACAGTCCCTACCCAGAAATGCACACTGAAATTGTTCAGACTAGCCAATCCTAAATCTGTTTACCCTGCCACCTGTCTCTGCCTCCTGACCGACCCAGTGCTTCCCTGTGTAGCTCTCCTGTGGTGTGGCATGCCTCCTCTCCTGGGATTCATGAGTAACAGACTTTCTTTTCAATGTCAGCAGTCTTACTTGTTGGCGTTACCATACCTGAATAATAATAAAACCTATTAAAACTCATTCTTTCTTTAATTTTTCTTTCTTTGTTCTCTCTCTCTCTCCTCCCCTCTCTCTTTCTTTCCTGTGCAGAAACCAGTAGCTATTTAAATGAACTACTATCAAATTAGTGAAGTGTTGTACTGTCTTGGCTGGACTACATAAAATGAATTTTAGTAAAATGAGTACTATGAATTTTCAATGGACATATGTTCTTTCATATTTAATAATTTTGAGTGTGAAGAAATACTTCTAAAATCTGCCTTGAGTTATCTAAACTTTAGATGAGTGGGTCAGTCTTTAAATATCAATTATATTTTTAGAAATAAGGGAAAATTATTCACTAGAGCCCTTAAACAACAGCATATGTTCTTTCCTCCCTATTAACTATAGATAAATACCAAGTTTAAATGTAAACTTTGTTTGGCTGCTAAGACAAAATATGGGTACAAATTTTTGAAATGGTGCCAACCTCACTCTACCCTCAACTTAGAAAATATAATGAAAAAAATTTGCTGAAACCAAAGAACCAAATGAATTGACTTTAAAATCCTTTTCTCAGCACCTTAATAAAAGCCATTTTTAATTAGATGTTTTTTCGTGCCAATTACAGAGAATGCTTGTGAACTTTATTTTATTTGGATAGCTTTTCTTTTTAAATGTATATTTTGGATTTTTTGTGTTTATTTTTTGTTTTGTGGAATTCTGTTTTCACTTAAGTTTTAGCCCAATTCTGGGTTTCATTCTTGACTTTAAGTTTTCTAAGTTGTCCTCAATTATATACTATTATTTATTTTTCAATTTCCTGTGTGCTTGTGATCCACTTACTCACCCTTTCCTTTTCTTGGGGAGCTGATACTCTCTCAAACCCACTCGTTTTCTCTTTTATTCATTTATCAAAAATTTTCTGGGCATTCATCATCTGCCAGTAATAATTCAAGGCCCCCAGGGACATAAGGATGACAAAGGATGTTCTGGAGGAGATGAAAAAAAGAATAAAAAGTCAATAATTCATTAAGGCAAAGGTGAAAATTGTTGTAATGAAAGTAAGTAGTAAATACGTGAGATCAATGACCTCAGGAATGGGATAAGGGAGATTTTCATTGAGGTGCTGCTGATAGAGGGAAGTGTTATAGGACAAAAAGACATTTTCCAGGGAGACAAGGGGGGCGGTGGGTAAAGAGTATCTATGACAAAGTTACCAGAATTCTCCAATGCAACAGTTTATTTTGAAAGGTGCAAAGTAATGATGGTGGAATAGAAGTGCAGAGAGGCTGGAATGCTGGTAATACTAAGTTTACTCCCTTCCCACATATATTTTTCAAGTTGCTCTGACCTGTCCCAAGTTCTAAAACGTTGCTTCTGTGGACTATTTCTCCAGACTCCTTTTCCATTTTGGTTTCTATTTGGGTTCAGCTAAGAGTTGGTATTGGTAGGAGACAGGAGTGTAGAAAAGGGAGAGTAGAGGTGCATCATTTCCTCATTCCCTCCCTAATTCAGTGCAGATATTCTGGCAGAAACTATATCCCTTCATGATGGTACTTTCCCCCTTGGTGGTCCCTCTTCCATGTTTCCAATTCTCACAGGGTTCCAGTAATTTCCTTCCTCCCTTGTCTCTTTGATCCTAGTGATGGCAACTGACTTCCCACTATTTCTACTTTCAAATTTAATTACAAATGGCCTTTAGAATACCAACTATTTTTTTTAATCTTGTTTTAACCAATTCAATATAATCTTGGCTTTCGGTATATTTGTAAAAATAAATAAACACAAAGACAGGAAAATTAATGGTAGGAGATAAGCAAAAGAAAGTTTTTTAAATCCCTGAATTTCACACATGATTTCTGGATATGGGGCTCAATTCTGGTTATGAGCAAAGGCAAAAGGGCAGTTGATTTTTTTTTTTTTGTTTTATAATCAGAACTAAATACAAAGTCTAGTAGAAACATTCAGAGATACAGAAGGTTGGGTGTCTAGGTGGAGGATATTATCACCATAGAAACAAAGACAGCAAGACACCATAGGCAGGAGCTTTCTGAGAGAAAGTACTCTAGCTGTGTCCTTTTTTCTTTCTTATTTGACCTTGGGATAATAAATGCCTAACCTGTTCACATAGAAGGTCAAGAAACAGCAAAGCCAACCAGAATTATTTGAAAACAAGATTAACTTCTGAAGAATATTGAAGACTAGCTGGGTTGAAAATATATAACAAAGACCAGGCTGTTGGTGCACCATTATCTTCTCAAACCTCATTCCATAAATTCCATTTCCTGAAGGAAAATATATGTAGTTCATAGGTTAGGTAAAATGAACAGGGCAAAGCAAGCAGCCAAGATTACAAACATCATAAACTATACTCCCTGAGATGCAACCTCAAATTTGCTCCTTAAACTCATCTATAAGAATATGAGGATCCTGGGCTTTTGCCTGCCCCCAAATATGTAACACCAGGCAAGGTAATCATAACTGATAATAATTGATAATGACTGAAGATAAAAATAAAAATAACTGATAAAATGAAAAATCCCAAGGGTATATGAGCCTCTGTGTATACATTGTGATTATCTGTAAAATAAACATCTATGAGACCCAAGCATTATGAAAGAGAAATAAACTGAGTAATCTACACCACAGAACACAGAATTAATGGACCAGACAGAATAATAACATAACTTAAGCATAATAATTGCCTTTACAGAGATAAAAAGAGTGGAAATATAAAACAAAATGAAAAGCAGTTGTAATTAAAAAAAGAAGAAGAAGAAGAAGAAGAACCAAGTAGAAACACCGAATGTGAAAAATATGTGTTAATTATTAAAATAAAGAACTCCATGGAGGTACTGAATAGAAGAATGTTTCCAGAGAGGAAATGCACTATTGACTGATACATCATGTCAAAAAATTCTTCCAAACACATCTGGGACAAAGAGATGGAAATAATGAATGAAAGAGGAAAAGAAAGATAGGAATGAAGTGTTTTTATACTTATTTTAAAAACCCGCCAGAGGAGCAGAAGAAGGGAATATAATGAAAGGTAAAAATACCTGAAAAATGATGTCAGATAATTTTTCAGAATTAAAGTCTTAAAATCTCCAATTGAAAGAGTTTATAAAATACCCAACAGGATAGAGTAAGACACACACACACAGAGTTTAGTAAAATATTAAAAATATCAAATACAAGTAGAAAACTCTGAAAGCATCCAGGGAGCAAAAATATTGTACATACCAAAAGAATACAGTAAATGAAAAAGGCACAGAAAATTATTTGCATACTGCTGACAATAAATAAAAAAGAACCTTGAACCTACCTGCAATTTCATACCGAGTTGCACTATCATTTAAAAGAAAAGTGAAATAAGTATATCATCAACATATGAACAAGAAGCCAAAATTGAAATAAAGAACAATTCTCCACTTTCAGGCACTTTTGGAAGAACGGCACCCAAAAAAGTTGACACAAATCTTGGCGGTTACTTATAGAAAGTCAGGTTGAGAAAACACCTCAGTAGATCAGCAATACCTAAAAATAAGGTAAAATAGTATATCCATGAAAATTCAGAACTAAAACTCCAATGAGAGGGAAAGACTGCTGGGAAATGAAAGCAGGCCATAGTATTACCAATTTGAAAGCAAGGCACATGTTCTAAGAACTTTTAGAAACTGAGAGGAAAAAGTCAACAAGGTGAGTCTTGTTATGAGAGGAGTAACTACTAGTTGAACAGAAATGGAACAGAGTAGTCAGATCAGCGAAGTGCTGTTAGGGCAGGCAAACAAAGTGAGGAGAAGTAAAAACTTACAATAAATATAATGTATGATATAAGATAGCAGAAATAAGCTCTAATATAAAAGTAACGACAATTTAACATAAATAAAGAAAGATCTCCCATTAGATAAAAACCAAAATTCAGAAATAGGTTGTCGACAAGAGAGAAATTTAAATCAAAGATGGAAAAAGATATACGGGACATAATAAGCTCAAATAAAACAAGAGCAGAATTTGACATTGACAGAATGTACATGAAAGCAGAAAAACAACAAAGTCATTATAAAGAATAAACAGAAAAGTTTTATAATGATATTTCATATACACTTACCCACATACACAATCCCAGAGAGAGTGAATGACTTTACACTTCAGAGAAAATACACATCATTTTCTAGCATCCGTGTCACATTCACAAAAGTCATTCATAGAATAATTCTCAGAAAAAGCATCAAAATAAATTCCAAGAATTCAACATCCTACAATGTTCTTTTTTATAATGCTATGAAAATATAAATTGATAACAAAAGCATAACTACAAAAATCCATGTATATAGAAACCGAAATGTATATTAAATAGCCCTTGCCTTAAAAGCAAACTTATCATCATCCATATGGGTGTGGTTAAAGCACTCCTTGAAAAGATACTGTGACATTGTGATTTATAGTAAGAAATATATATTTCTGGCACAGAGCTCCTAAAACACTTGGAATTTCTTAAGTACTGAGAGCTACAAAAGCATCTTTTGCTATTCTAACGAGGCCACTTGTGGGCCACACCTGAAGATGGAGGCTGATTGCCAGGAAAATCAACAATGCGATTAGGCTAGAACTTTTGGTCCCACTCCCTGACCTCCAGAGAGAGAGGGGCTGAAGGTTGAATCCATCACCAATGGCCAGTGGTTTAATCCATCATGCCTATGTAATGAAGCCTTCATAAAACCCCAAAAAGATGGGGTTCAATTGAAGAGTAACATTAACCTGTGCACCTGAGTTACAATAATAACAATTTTTTTAATGATAAATATTTGCACCCTTGGACAAAGTGAACTTTTACATACACTTCAAAATCCCTAGTTTCACTGCTAAATCGCCCCCTGAATGTTCTTTAGAGGAGAGCATCCACAGAGGCTGTGCAGCTCTACCTATGTGACTCTGCCTTCTTCAGAACATCGCACTTAGGGGGTAAGGGAGCACCTGTGTCCACTCCAGGCAATGAGGCAAGAAAAGCTCATCTGGAGCCCAACCAACCTTCTTTCATCAGCCCCACCTCACCAAAGGTCTCCCTGGTTCCTCTTGTGCTCCAGGTTTAGCCATTAGGATTAAAAGTTTGTCTTTTGTTTCTCTGAAATGTTTTATGATTCTCCTATATTGATATTTGATTATTTTTATTTAAAGCTGGGCCTCAGGTTGAGAGTCACGACTTAGAGGAAGCCAAATTTTGATCCAAAAGAATTTATTAAATTAAAAAAAAAAATGAGCCTTACCAACATTTACTGCTGGGAAACACAAGCTTTGTCTAGCAAATTGACTTTTAAAATAACCTTCTTTTGGGGCGCCTGGGTGGCTCAGTCGTTAAGCGTCTGCCTTCAGCTCAGGTCATGATCCCGGAATCCTGGGATCGAGCCCCACATCGGGGTCCCTGCTCGGCGGGAGGCCTGCTTCTCCCTCTCCCACTCCCCCTGCTTGTGCTCCCTCTCTCGCTATGTCTCTCTGTCAAATAAATAAAAATCTTAAAATAAAATAACCTTTTTTCTAGAGATTTATTTATTTATTCTTAGAGAGAGAGGGAGCACAAGAGGGGCGAGGGGCAGAGGGAGAGGAGAATCTCAAGCCGGTTTCCCGTTGACTGAGGAGGCCTGCGCAGGGCTGGGTCTCAAGACCCCGAGATCATGACCTGCACCAAAATTGAGTCCTATGCTTAAACAACTGAGCCACCCAGGCACCCCTTAAAATAATCTCTTCAATAATATTTTGTGTAGCTTCTAATGCAGATCAAAAAGAAAAAAGTGTTTCTATTCTCTCATATTTTATAAAACTTCTTGGGGCTATATTTAGAGAGTACCTCATGTAGTAAAAGTAGTTGCTTAGGAAAGCTTACTAATGTATGAAGATATAAGTATCATATATAGATTTCATTGAGTATAAGAAGAAAGAATGATGAAGGTTTATTCTGTTATAGTATTGATATTCTGGGTTATGGGAAAATATTACATAAAAATGAGACTTATTAGTATTATACAATATTAAAATTTGGCATTAAGATTAAAAATGATTAAAAAATTTTAAAGTTGAAATGTATCTCAGGACCATGGTTCCAAAACCTAACTTTATATATGATTCAATGGAGGTCTTTTTAAAAAATATTTTTTCTAGACCCTAGCCAGACCAAGCTATTGAGACAGAATATACAAAATTTTTATAAAGATATCTCTTTAGCAATGTTTTATTATGCAAATTATCAAACAAAAAGAAAAACTGAAAAAATTTACAGTGAATACCCATCACCTAGATATCACAATTAACATTTCAGTATACTTGCTTTATCATACATCTATCCCTCAGATATCGATCTTATTTTTTTATGCACATCAAAGTAAGTTTCAGATACTGGCATACCACCTCTTAAATACTTGGGCATGCATGCCATTAACTAGAGTTCAATATTTATCTCTCTTTTTCATCTTTTCAGTTAAATTTAATATACAAAGCAATATGCAAACCTTCAAAGTACAACTCAGTAAGTTTTGATAAAGGTAATCTTATGTATTGTCATCATGCCAGATGTGTTGGTGGTTCACCACTCAATGTTCTGTTGAAATAGTCTGCCATACAGACCCATTTC
Organism: Zalophus californianus; assembly: GCF_009762305.2. Lineage (NCBI taxonomy): Eukaryota > Metazoa > Chordata > Mammalia > Carnivora > Otariidae > Zalophus > Zalophus californianus. Next base: position 73,767,673 of record NC_045607.1, read on the forward strand.
AGGCACAGAAAATCACCTATAGCTTAATGAATGGTACAGACTCTCTCAAAAACGTATGTTTATGGGGCACCTAGGTGGTTCAGTCGTTAAGCGTCTGCCTTCAGCTCAGGTCATGATCCCAGGGTCCGGGGACCTAGACCCACATCGGGTTCCCCGCTCCGTGGGAAGCCTGCTTCTCCCTCTCTCACTCCCCCTGCTTGTGTTCCCTCTCTCATTGTGTCTCTCTGTCAAATAAATGAATAAAATCTTTAAAAAAAAAGTATGTTTACTAACCACAAAGAAATGACTGTTGAAATTCAGCTCTTTTAAGGCAGATCACAAATGTAACTTCAGTCTGTCCCAAAATCCCCCACGGGGAATTTCTCATTCTATGCAATTACAAATAGACATATGCAGAATAATCCCATAGATAAATATATAGATGCATTGTACCACTCATTGAATTACCTTGCTCTGCAATCTAATTTGGTTTTTTGTTTACTTAAATTAATCCACTACTCGCTGAGTTCTTGGAGATTATGTCACAAAGCACAGTGCAATGTCCATACTAGGCCCTTAATACATGAGGGCTGAGCTATTTGAAACTGAAATTTTGGAATGGGGACCTATTTCTATAGTTCAAAGGGTCTTTCAGTGTGCTTAGTAGATATTTGACTCTACCAGATATTACAGTGCTTGCCTCATGAATAATTCAATTAGAATGTTTTGTTTACAATGAATTAGATGTTTCTTGTTGTTCAAACATTATCAAAAAAATAGCAATTGCAGTTATAGGAGGGGATTCTTAGTTTTAGCAATTTTGCTGGAAAAAATTTACTCTCTTACAGTAGGTTGACCATCTGTAAACTGTTGTTTATGGCACTGTTTACATTTTATCTCTAAATGAAAATTTTCAAGGAACCCAAAACAATGGCATGAGAAATTTAGCTGTCATCTAAAAGGTGCTCACCAGCCTAGGGCTCCTGTTTCCAAAGTCCCAACTTTTGCTCCTCACCTGGGGAGCTAATAGAGTGACTGTTATGTACAATACTGTAATGAGTCAGTTTTCTCTTTACAGCCATGTAACCCCCAGTGGCTATAAGTGGATTTGCCAACATTGCATGTGTGGAGAAGCAAACATACTTCCCTGAGTACAGAAATTTGGTAATTATGCTTTGTTGCACCCCATAGCATAGCTCATCTGTGGATAAATAGAGACTTTCATTCAACAGAGCTATAAACCTGGCAACTTTCAAAAACACCACATTTGTGTTAAGAAGAAAATGTCCTAAAAAAGAAATCTGAGTAAAATATATCTGTTCAAATTTAAGAGTAAACAGACTTGATCATAATCAACTGAATTATTTGGGTATATCTTCAATATGAATGATGATAAAACGATCTATTGCATTTTGCTATAAATGAACAATAAAACAAAGTGTTTGTTAAAACTATGTAGATGAGAAATCTATATATCTGTTATATTCCATTTTTGAGTTTGGCTCAACGTTCCCATCAAATTATATAACATTTCATATTCTAACTTTTTAAATATTCATCTCTGGCAAAGAAAAAAAGGAAAGCATGGTAAACATTCCTTTTTAGAAGGTAGCACTGAGCAAAATGTTCCAAAATAAGCTATAAATGAATTAGCTCAAGGGTGGAAAATTCAATTTAAATAATAAATTAGAAACATATCAGAAATTAGATTCTTATGTTTTAGGGTAGCTCTAAAAACGTATTTCTGCCCAAGCCTGTTAATGCTGCCAATGTTATTCAATCATATTTAAGTTAAACTGCAAATTAGTTACTGAATATATATTTGATTTACATGAATTCCACATCTGTCAATTCTCTGATAAAATTAATAGCTAACATGTTTTACTGATAACCATGCTAGTAGATGAATCAGTTAACCACTTTAATAGTTTAACCTCTATTTAAAACCACTATAATCAATCCTTGACAGAGAAATATTTCTGAATTAAATATTTCAATAATAAGACGATAGGACCAGGTAATTGGTAAAATTTTAGTTACATAGTACTAGTATTCTTTTTTTTGCAACATAAAAGCTTATCAGAAAAGGTTTAAATAAGCTATGGAGATAGCCTGTGTTCTCTGTTTTACTAAAATTCTTTGAAATGTTCTGAAGAATGTTTATAATGTAAAGCTAATTATACGGTAGTAACTGTGATTTCTCTTTTGCATGTGGGGATAACTAAATGTCAAAAAGGTAAAGCCTAGGCTGCGTAAGTGACTGCAGGCTGACAGCCCAAATCATCCCAAAGTTGGTTGTTTTACCATGTATATTCTTAAAAACATAACATCCCTTGGTAATTTTAGCACAAATTTCCTTCAACAGGATTAGAGTATGATTTATTGTTCTTATGTTTTAGTGGCTTTCATAGGATGTTGTCAGGGGTTTACTATTTTGCTTGCTTTTGAAAAAGAGAGATCATGAATGGAGGCTTTAGCAGAAAAATGACTCCCCATTTCTGAAAATGTGCCCAGTCAGACATATTTTAAGTAATGGCTGCCAGGCAATTTCAAGAGGAAGATAATTCTTTCACCCTTCAACTTTATCATCAAAGGAAAAAGCTGTCCTGTTGGTAAGCACACACTACCCTTTATAACAAGATTCAAGTGACCATAGGCAGGCAATTAGACAAGTAACAGATTCTTAAATTGTGAATATGAAATCTAAGAGTTCAAAAGCAATTGTAGAAAAAACAAAGAAACAAAGAGAAAAAACTAGATGTGCATAGTAGACAATCCCAATAAAGCATCACTCTAAGAGTGCTGGGGATTAGTTTAAGATGGTCCATTCCATATGGGAAGGTAAAGGAAAGCCCAGCTGAAACACTGTTGGGGTGGACTCTGACTGTGTGTAAATACTAGGGGTCTCTTAAGACCCATGTTGGCTCTTAATAAAGCTTTTAGTTTTTAAGTACATATGCAGGAAGAGAGCCGTTCAGGTGACCTTGTTGAGCTGGATTACTTGGTGAGAGGGCAGAAGCAGAGGCTAAGCACCTGGCACAAACCATATGCAAATAAACTTTAAGCAGCTGCAAAGTAATTGTCTTTCATCAATCCTTGGGTGTTCTAATGAGTCATTAAAATGGATGAGCCTTTACTTCTCCACCCAAAAGAAGTTGGGGAGAATCAGCGTGATTTGTGATTCATACATCATCCTCTAGCTTTCTGGAACTTTTAGTTTTTTGTTTTTTTTTTTTTACATCCCCAAGTGATATCTCTTGAAAATGACTGTCTTCACCCATGGATCTGACTACAGCACTTGAAGCTCAAATTGAAAAAAGAAAATCTGGCTTGTGAGACATATATTTATAATCCAGGGCTACCAAATGTACTGCCTTGACATCACTTGCATATTTCTGAATTTGAGCCAAATACATTCCATGACCTATACTGGATACGTTTTCATTTTTCCATTTTGGGTGAGTTTTACATCTGCTATAGTTTGGGCAGATGTGTATTTGAGGTTATCTTCATGCTTCAGAAAGCCAAAGATCTCCTGCGTTAAACTGAAATTCTTGGAGACTGCCTGTGAGTCACTACATATGTTTGTGGGCAGCAGGTTTATGTGGCCAAATTTGAAGCACTGACTTAGAGCTGGTATATTCTACCATATGGAGAAGTGGTTTCCAGCCAAAACATTTAATTAACAGTGAATGGAGATGACCCTGTCTTTGCTTTGCCGCATGTATGTGCTGAACACAGTGACAAAGTGAAGACAAGTGCACTTGCACAGCAGACCAGGTCCCTGCCCCTTCCCATCTGGTCATGATAACACCAAATCCTATTTTTACCGTCCTCTCTCGCTCCATCTTATTGCACTCCATATGGAGGACAGGCAATAGATACGTGGAAAAATATACATATTTGGGAGCAAATAACACAATTTGATTGGCAATGCTTGCCTCTTACAGGATTAATCTGGGACAACTGAGCCGAAAGCAGAAAATAGGGAAATATGAAAACCATAAGTTTGATGTCGTAAGTGCAGGTGTTTTGCGATTATTTTTATAAAAGCTTTTTAAAAGGCTGAGTCCATTAGCACTGAAAATCCCATTCAGTTATAAAGCAATAAAAGGAATGGAAGGAGGAATATATCCAAAACCTGTGATACAATTGCCCATTTCTTGACATTTTTCTAGTTTTTGAGGCATAATCAAAAAACATGATAAATAAAAGATGCAGAGGTTACGGGGCACCAAAAAGAACAAAACATAATTATCCATTATGATAAGATCATCATTTCATGGAAGAAACCCCTAAAGTATTATCAAAAAAGAAGAGACTATCACCATAGGTTACATTGAATAATATTCTTATGAAAAGATCAGTCATAACAGCTAATACCAAAGGCAGAACATGCCTCAGTAATGAATCCCATGATATTCCCATGAACAAAAAGAACCAGGAAGAACAAATGTTGTCAATGCTAATAAAGAAAAAAAGAATAGTTCAAAAAAGGAATGTCTCCTTAAATTAGCAGCATCGCCTCTTTTAGAATGCAAGGTTAACAGAATTACCAATCAGACCTACATTGTCTGATACACTTCACATTTCATTAACCAATTTCCTCCCTTAGTCCAAGTTTTGAAAAAAATAATTTTGGACATTATTATGATCAAAGAGAATTTATTGGACCTTAAAAATCCTCCTAGCTCTTTACATCTGGTTGTCAAATCTACCTGTATTTTTCATGATCAAGGAAACTGTATGCGCAGTCATTGAAACAAAGCATCAGAAGTTCTCATGCCAATTCCATCTCTGTATTATTTTAAAAAACAGTAGACATGTTTGATTTCCTGGATGTCATCATAACCTTTATAATTAAAAGGTATTTAAAGTAGTCAATTGTGTTTTTTTTGTTTTTTTAAGTTTTTTTTTTTTTTTAAAGATTTTATTTATTTATTTGACAGAGAGACACAGCGAGAGAGGGAACACAAGCAGGGGGAGAGGGAGAGGGAGAAGCAGGCTTCCCGCGGAGCAGGGAGCCCAATGCGGGGCTCGATCCCAGGACCCTGGGATCATGACCTGAGCCAAAGACACTTAACAGACTGAGTCACCCAGGCACCCCAAAGTAGTCAACTGTTTTGGAATTACAGAATGCTGAATAATATTTGCCTGTCTTGCTTTTCTAATTTTCACTAAAATGAGCTGTGCGTTAGTGCTGGGAAGGCATATTCCGAGTATATAAAGGCAATTTTTTTCCTAAGTTTTTTTGGGGGAGCACTTGCAAGCAAACAATCTTTAGAGGTGGATTTCATTTAAAAAAATCATTGTGGTTAAATAAATATTAATTACATGAAGATACACTCATGGATTTTGTAAAAGGCACATTTTAAAAGCAGTGATCAAAAATGACTGTTTGCTTCAATCACCCCATTCAGTTAGTGGGACTGGTGTTTCTCTCAGTGGGAGCTGCCATCATAATGACACTTCACAGTGGGAACCCAGTCGGATGATGCGAAGTAGAATGGAAAAGAATGTCTTTATGTTCAGAAAACATCCCAAATCAGAAAGATTTCAAGTTGTAGTGAAAGAGTCCCATGATTTATCTTCAGAGGCAAGCACTTTGTTAACTGAACAAGTTCTAACCAGATGTTAATTGAGCATAAAATTACAAAACTTGGCTAGCTTCATGGCAGATTGTAAATCCACTGGGTAGAAGCTAGGTTGACCTCTGTGTCCTACATTGCACCTAGCATGATTTGAGTAGTCTATAAATACTGAGTAAATGCAACCGGGAAATATTTGGAGTTCAAAAATTACTTCTAAAAAGAAAATTCCATGTTTGGTCATATTTTCTCACCAATTAGTAGTAATTGTTACAACATTCTGCCATTTACAAAATGCTTTCAAGATGCATTAATACATCTAATCCTTACTTCGATACTACAGGTTGGTACCATTTCCCCTATTTTATAGACAAAGAACGTGACACCTAGCAAGCTTTTCCAAAAAAAAAGGGGGGGAAAAAGCGTACTATGAAGTAGCAGAGTTATTATGTGAACCATACTCTTTGCTCAGAAATCTCTCTGAAGGAAATCTGAGATTGTTGCAATGCCCCTTAACCTAATTCTATCAATAAATTCATATATACTCAATTAGAATTGGGGGAATTGGGCCAATATTAATGTCAATTAACCCACCTATTTATTGACTCAATCCCTGGAACAGTACTAGATGCTTTTAAAAAATATAGGTTTAGATCATTTTCCTAGTTTTATGTACACATAGGCCCAGGATAGCAACAAAGATCCTACTAACATCCTTACTGAACCTTGTTCATCCTGTTTTGCTTCTTACCTCTTATCACATATGTTGAGAGAGTATTCAATAGCCTCTGCCTCCAATTGTCATCATCCCCTCTCTCCCAACAACCTCCCTATTCTGTAATTTCAACCACCATCATTCTACCGAAATGGCTTCCTCAAGAACATAGGTGACCTTTGAATTAACAAATTAAAACATCTAATCTTGGTCCCTCTTGACCTTCCTACATCTTTTAGAATTCTTGTTGATTCCTTTTTTTTTTAAAGATTATTTATTTATTTATTTGAGAGCAAGAATGAGATTGAGAGAGCATGAGAGGGGGGAGGGTCAGAGGGAGAAGCAGACTCCCCGCTGAGCAGGGAGCCCAATGTGGGACTCGATCCTGAGACTCCAGGATCATGACCTGAGCCAAAGGCAGTTGCCCAACCAACTGAGCCACCCAGGCGCCCTCTTGTTGATTCCTTTTGTTAATATTTGCTTTGCTGGGTCCTCTGTAAAATGTCTTTGTTCCCTATGATTCCGCCCTGTACCTCATGTTTTTCCATCTTTGCACCTACAAGTGTAAACTCTCCTGATACTGATGAAATATTACTTCTGAGCCAGATAACTGGCTTCAAATTCAGTAGACTAAAATAAAATTTGTCCTCTTTGCTGAAGACCCTCTTCTTTTCTGCCTTGCCTATTCTGACCATAAGTTTATCATCATGCCAGTCATCTACAATTGAAGACTGTCTTTTTTCTGTTTTAGTTGCTGAGACCCACTATTCTTTCTTCACAGTTGTGGCCCTTTCTTAAAACATAGTTTGGGAACATCTCTTTCAGATTACTATGCCAAAAGCACAACTTAGTGGTACACTCTTAATTAAAAGTATGCAAAGTGCTCCTCTCCACCTCTCATCCCTGTTATCTATTAGGTAGAGTCCAGTCTGCTGATTTCTTCAAAGTCCTCATTATTCCCCTTCATTCAAGACGGCCTGATGTAAAGAAGAAATTTATACATTTCAGATGTGGTATCCTTTGCATTCAGGGCTGAATTCACAGCTTCCTCAAGCTGGAAAGCTTTAATCCCCCATAGAATGTATTAACAAATCATCCTGAAAGAACAACAACAAATGCTATTTTTTCCATGTGGTCTTCCCTGATTTTCCAAGTTAGAAATCCATCTCTTCCCAATAAAGCCCTTTAACACTTAGTTGATACCATTCACATATCAGGAATTTACTTTCATCTTTTCTTCCTTTCCTCCCTCCCTCCCTCCCTTCCTTCTTTCCTTTCTTGAATTGTGTGCCTACATACTATACGTCGGTGTATTTATTGGGTTATCTTTGTATAGCCTTATCTATTTTTCTATCTATCCAACATCCCATCACTCTATATTTACCTTTCTTTCATTAAAATATTGATTCCAGAATATTATACACTCCTTAAAATGAGATGGAATTTCCATTCATCCTCATCTCATTTTTACACATTTAAAAGCATATGGTATATAACAAATTCTTAATGTGATGCATAAGTAATTGAAAGAGAATCAAATTGTGTCAGGATCAAGAGAAAAAATATCATAAACAATATCAAAGGAGTAAGAATTTTAAGAAATACATAGAAAGACAAAATGCTCATCAAGGAGATCTGGATATTGAGGTCAGAATGCCCGGAATAATTCACCTTTAAAAGTTAAGGATCAGTAACAAGTCTAGAGTTCAATAAGCCTGTGGGTGAGCAGGGAAGGATAGCCAAAAATAAGACTCATGAGAAGCATCCAACAGACAAACAGGAAGCATGGACAGGGATGTGAAGCAACATGACAGGATTTCAAAGTCAGCCAAGGAGCCAGTTCTCTGGATCACTACCACTAAGACCCAAATTTTTCCTTTGTAACTTTTCCATCTGCTTTGTGCTCTTATATCCTGACAGTATCATGATCCAGGAAGTTTCAAAAAGCAAGGTTTCTTCCTGGCACCTGTTTCTTATTTCTTCTATTAGCAGAATCTGCACTGATGACAAATATGTGCAGGGTTGGGTGCCAATGCTAACTCAAGTAATAGCTACACATAAGGGACTGAAGACACCGTGACTACAGCCCAGAACTACGTGCAACAGGACTCGGAGAACACAAGTTAGAGGACAGTTTAAATGAGGCTAGCCACTGATTTATCTTTTTAAAATGCTTAAGCATACACCAGACACTGAGTGGGACTCTATAGTGCAAAATGAGTTAAGCATGGATCCTGCTCCCCAAGAGCACGCAATGTATTTGAGGAGACTGATAATAAAAAAGTACATACAAAAACGTATGCCTAAATGTGTGTAAGTGCGATGCTGATAAGTATAACAAACGGGTGCTGAAATAACAGATAGATCGGGTATGCTATTGGTTGATGAGAAAAGCTGCTGAGAAGGTGATATGTGAGCTAAGATAAAATATGAAAAACTATCTGATGCAGAGGGAAGTTTATTCTAGTTAGAGAAAACACCATGAGCAAAAATGGGAAAACTGGTTTATTCAAGGAATTTATATAAAGCAACTCATCTGCTGGATGGTGAGGCAAAGGAAGACAGATGAGAGAGAAGATGGGACAGAGGGAACATCCAGGTATCTGCAGCATCTGAGATCAACAATCACATAAACAATTAGAATGAGCAATAAAAGCCAAAATACAATTTATAATTATATACCAAAAAGATGTGAAGCGGTCATGGAAATTAACATGAATTGCAAGAATTCATAGTCTTTAACTGAATCCATTACCTGACATATAAACTCTGACTTTATACCTGACCATATTATGTACTCTGACATTATATTATCACTGTTAGTGAACGGAACTATTTTATTTTTCGTTTGAATAATGGCTTTCATTCCCCAAAACAAAACTTACACTCCTCTGATTCACCTCCAAAGCTTTCACACTGGTCAATTTTGAAGCCCTCTCAGTCACTTTTTTGCTACAACTTTCTGTCTCTGGGAATGACAATCACTTGGCATCTTTGCCTCTGAAACACATTCTGAATTCAGGGTCACAGAGATGTCATTTTTAACAACATGCTCTAACCTCAGATGGAAATTCTGAGTGTCTATTGGGTTAACTGATTTCAAAAGAAAGACAGACAAATGAGATGTTTCAATAATATTGAATGGCTCCAAATTCCTTTTTTTGTGGAGTTTGTTGAGCTTCTCTTTTTGGGGTTGCTTTTCTCAGAGACAAGAAATGCATTCCCTCTCTGAGACCATAGGAATGTCAAAGAGGGCCTAGAGGCCAAATGACAGTTTGGAATCCCACTGACCTACAAACTCCTCATTCCTCTTGTCCCAGGAGACATCATGCTAACCATTAGTACTACGGCTTTCTTTTCCCCTTTTGCATGCCTGGGATCTGCCTGCAAGGAAGTCTTGAGTACTCCAGATCATCGATATTGTTGGATGGCTTGTGAGCACTTGGCAAGTGTGGTCTTCTGGCCAACAGGTGCCTTTTTCTGAGATTGTTCTTCACTCTGAATTGAGAGCTAGAGTACACATAAGTGTTCAAGAAAAATTATACTAAAAATTCCAGAAAGCTATTATTCATGCTGCCTCCTTCAGAAAGCAGAAATTCAAAAATTCCCGTGAAAATCATAAATTAAATGGGGGCGTTAAGTCAAACCATTATGCAGGAGCCAACAACTAAGGTTCTCATTTTTAAGCTTTACTCAGTACAAAAAATTCTCCCAAGAAAGAAATCATTTACAGTGCATTAACTTTTGGAGAAATGGCATCTGTTACGAATTACAGTTTGGTGTTCTTTCTCAGTTTTTAATGGTAAGATAGAATAGGGTTTTATTCACCTTACATATAATTTTTTGCCTTCCATATGGGATGTACACACACACACACACATTCACACATGCATTGGGGTCCAATTTCTATCCTAAGTTTGTATGCAAGCATGTCATCTAGATATATTTGTCAAACAATAATGGAAGCACAGGAAATATAATTCAATAAGCCCCCCCTTTTTTGGCATAAAACTATTTGGTTTCACATTAGTGGGCTGGAAAGAAACTGTGATGGGGGAAAGGCATGGTGCCAGTCCCTACGTCCAGCCCAGGGGACACCTCTCTGCATCCTAAGGAGAGAGAGCCTTGTTTTCATCTGAGGCTCTCTGAGGCACAAGGACCAAATTATACCGCTTTGGTACTCAAGAGATAATGTGAGACACACAGGACTGGCAAGAGGATGTCATTGCTCTTCAGTATGGTCATGGGGCAATGAAGCTCTGTTGCTGCTCTGCTCTGTAGATGACCCACATTTCCCCGAAGCCCAACTCAAATGTCTTCTGTTGACATGGACGGCTCCCTGCAGAAGATGTGAATGGCTTCCTGCATCTCCCTCCTAGAGGTCATTATCTTTGTCCTGCAGCATCCTTCCTTGCCCTCAGCTGGGTAACTCTGAGGTACATTTCACCCAGGTCCAGAGGGTCCTCAGGGGGAGTGCACCCCCGCTGCCTACTCATCACAGTATCTAGCTGTAATATATACTCATGCACATTCATTACATCATAGCGCAGCCCTTCAATGGACCTGTTAGTGACTTGTCTACCTTGCCTGTTTTGAGATCAGCTTCCAAATAAACCCCCTGTGCCCATATTCTTGTCTTGAATCTTTTGGGAAATCCAAAATAAAACAGTTCTCTCAAAGTTCTGCTCTCTGAAAGCATCAGAAGACAGTCCTGACACAGATATCCTTTCTTGTAGACAGGGCATGGGGGCAGGGACAATGGTGGGCAGTGGGCACCAATGGGAGCTGTGTGGGATGGGAATAAAAATGAAGGAAAATTCAAGCATAAATATAAAACTGTCTTTAGTTAGCTCCAAGAATACTAGGGAGGGAAACTAAAGGAAGGAAGGCCTACCTCTGTTATGAAGTTACAGCACCTCTTAGTAAAAGTGATTTATTATTATCAGGATAAAAGGACCATGAGAGCTGGGGTTGTTGTTTAGTGCTGTGTAGTCCAGCACCTAAAACAGTATCTGGAACACAGAAAGCTTCCAACAAATATATATTGAATTAGGGAATAAACTTGACCACCCTAAAAGCTGAAGGTAGATGAAGAGTGATTGAAATACCATACACAAATATGTGTACACATGTATACACAAACTATACATTATCCACAAATAAATGCACAAACACATGGACATTATAGCCTACAGCACATCAACTTTCATATTTAAGTGGTATTTAAATGTAATATATTCTATGCCTGTGGCCTCTTTACTTTTTAGGCTGACTAAATCTAGACTCTAAGCCTGTTTATCTACTATAATAGAGTTCTTAATAGATGTCAGGCACATTACGTGCATTTCTCTTATTTAATTGGCAATTCTTTCTTTACAGGTTTTTTAGATTTTATGTATTATGTAATGTGACAAATGCCCAACCTGCAAGCCTCTTAATAATAATCTCCATGCTTTTTTCTAGTATACTCTTTTAGTTTTTACCTTTGCATTTTTACCTAGCTGGAATGTTTCATGTTGCAAAGAGTGAGGCATTGATCCACCTTTCCATTCTTTTGAGGAGTGTCAGTCCAGTTACAGCAATGATTTATGAAGAATTCATCTTTTACTACTGATTTCAAGGATCACGTTTTTATTGACTTTAAGAGACCTCATTTGTATTTGAGTCTATTTCTGGGCTCTCTATTCCAGTGAGTTTTACAATTAGCTCTAAAACAATTTATACTGCTTTTTTAGATTCTATAGCTTAGGAAAGTATTATCATCTCGCTTCAGTTTTTCCAAGTTAATTCTTGAGGTCTTATGAGGCTGAAGACAAAATGTTCTTGACTATAGTTGACCGGGACAGAAGGCAGAGCAACGGTTTTCAGCAAGTCTGAGTATACCAGCAAGTCCACAAATTTTACCACTACTTATCTCCTAGGAAATAATGTCACCCAACCTGAAAACTCTGCCTCACCACCAAACCATCTGCAGTCATGAGGCCTTTTCAGCCTCTGCCTAAAGTCTTCATTGTGGATTAGCTGTGAATTATGAAATCAGTCATTTATTTTTTTCAGGACATCAACTAGGTCTTTTTATTTCTGGTAAATTTCTAAAATAAAACATACAAAAATTATATATCCCCACTTTTTTAAATACACAAAAGTTTGTTTATAATAATCATTTTGATAATTGCCTTTATATAATTGTGTTTCAAATTGTATACATGTATATTTCTGTATTCAAATATTTTTGTTTAAATGTATATGAACTCTGATGTTTGGTGATACTTAACTTATAAATGAGAAATGTTTTCATCCATCTATGGCATGTAAACTCTAAGTTTATCTAGATTACTTGTGCTTCAACACTATGGTTATAAACAACAAACACACATTTAATATTAATATAAATGTGCACACATAATGTAATTCAGCTTATCTTTTTCTCCATCTCTTCTTACTGAGCAAGAATTGCAGACTTAAAAAACTTTGAAGCCTATCTCTGTTGGCATCAGGACTCCAAAATTTGCAACCAAATTTCTTCTTGGCTCCTTTTCCTCCTCCATCTTCCTCTCCTTGACCCTCCTTATGCAAGGTCCTCCTATACCCTCTCCTCAAAATCCCAGTTTGGAGGAAAATGTGAATAATTCCATATCTTTGAAAAACTTAAGGCATAAAAATCTAAAGAAGTGAATGAGACTGCAGATGTTTCTGAGATTTAACATTTCTAGTGAATTATCATGGAGCTCAGTCATCGAATTCTCTCTTTGCTTGGTGTACCTTTAGCAGCTGCCTACTGTTAGGCAGAGTGAAGAGAGGAATCTAATTGGGTGAAAGGCTCCAGACAGTGGCTTTGTGGACCACTGGGTCAAAGGCTCCTGACAGTGGCTTTGTGGATCATTGGGTCAAAGGCCTACAGGTGAACAAACAAAGAAATGTATAACTCTGTCTTGTCATGAGAAGCCCAGATCACAAAAATAACCCGTGGCTTCAATTTAGAAAATCATGAGAGCATTAGGACCTATAGACCTTACAACCTCTGCTATTCTTACTGCTATCAGTTACGTTTTGTTAGTCAGGCGCTATCTTCCAAAGAGAGTCATATTTCCTCTCAGTGAGAAAGATCATTTCATTGTCACGCTTGTTCAGTCCTCCCTGGAGCAGGAAGTGGTATAATATGTGTGCCCGATCTTTAATATACTATTTTTTTTCTTTTTTATGATTTCAACCTTGACCTCTGACTTGAGAGTCTGCTGTTTTTAAACATTAGGGTTTCTCCAGATCTTAAAGTAGAAACTACATGTCCAATACTTATGTAAAATGACCTTGGTAAAATACATATGCCACCATATTAGCAATTATTTTTATTTGACATGGTGTAACCACAACCGGTAAGAACCCGTAAGCCAATAAATTGCTTTGCTACTTGGCAGTTAGCATCTCTAGCAAAACCAACCCGAAGCTGAAGTTGCATTTAAAGTGAGTTCTTTCAGTGAGGCGAAAGAAAAAAAAAAAAAAAAAAGACACGAGATATTAATGCCCTTCTTGGAAGATGAGTTCATCCTATCTAATATGCATTAGAAATAATCTACTCATTTGATGAAAGGTTTGCAAGGCATGAATAAAGGGCCAGGCTGCTTGTCTACAGCAGCAATTAACGGAATCACACAAAGCCCATTTCAGTGGCCTATTTTCTCAGGCCAGCCATCAGTGTAATTATCCACATTAGAGGAATTTTCTGAGCTCGAGGACAGGTTCACCAGTCAAAGGGAGCTGACGTTCACTCTGGGGAATTTAACTAACTGGTTTTAATAATTCCTCATCAAATAATCTCTAAGGTGTCAAAAGAAATTATTCCCTCTGGTCTCTATAAGGGATCAACATCTCTGTGTTGTACCAGCCTCAACACCAAGTCCTATCATGAAGTCACTTCTGCATTCTGAGGAGCCTCTCAGAGGGGAATATGCAAATCATATTCTTGATAAAGAAGGAATAATTTTGTCCAAGTTATGAGCATGGGCATGTGTCAAAAGGTGAACTCTTTGCCCACATTTTCATAAAGAAGATATATACCAAAAAGGTAGACATACCAACACATAGGTTTGCAAATGTTGCAAAAGCAACTCTCTCTCTTTCCCTTAGCCTTACGGTCATTTCCATCACTGTGAAACTCCCTGGTACTTAAAAATAATATAGCTGGGGGTGGGAAAGTCATTGTTTCTTTCACAAAAGTAATGAATTAATGAATACACATAACATACGTGCAAGCGCACACACCACACATATCTCTGACACATGGTATTTATATGACGACACAGCAGCCACGATATAGATTTATATCTGTCTATCTATTTATCCATCTGATTTCACAGAGGGGTCCTTTAAAAAGAGATGGAGAATATCAGAAGATAGGAGCTAAGATTTATATATATTCATATATGTGTGTGTGCAAGTGTATGTATATGCGCAATTTTCCTGTTGATATCACATCCCTCCTTTAACATCATTATAGTGGCTCAGCATCAGTGAACACCAAAACCGCCCTTATTAGACTAGTAAAAGAGACCAATCTTTTCTTAGATTAGATGGTTAGATTTAGATAGGCTTTTTCCCAGGTATTTTAGATCAGCAATAGAAGAGCCTAAGAGGGAGAAAGATTTTTCATTGTTCCTATTATATGGATAATGGAATGAAATATACTTGTGGCCAATTTCAACAAAGCTCAATTGGTATTTATGTAGGAGACACTGGCATGAAACTTGTCTGCTAACAATGCACAAAGTGAGGTCTCAGCCCAACAGTTTAAAGTCCTTCAAGTCCTGTGAAAATCTGATTCCCAGAGTAACCACACATATTTATTATGAAGAAAGGACACCCCTGCTCTCTACCACACCTCCACGCCAGCTATATTTCAAGCATCACTGAGTTCTCACAGTGTGAGAATTAATCAGAAGATTGAGAAAGAGTTGCTCAAATCTTTCTTTCCCCTCTGCATATTAGCCCAAAGGTGCCCTTTTTAGGTGAAATGAAGGATGAATTAGTGGTGATGAGGGAAGGGAAGATAATAATGGATATCCACATGTCGCCAAAACTACTCTGGTTAATATATCGAAGAGATATGGAGCATAATGTAAGCTCCCATACACAGTGAGTTGGTTGAGATGCAAACTGATCTCCTCTTTGACTACTGATGGTAATTTATGGTGAAAGATACTAAAATTAAGCCACAGACAAGGGAGCAGTCATTGTGTAGTTCTAGAAAGTTGATGCTTTTTCAAAATGCCATTCCTAACACTGTTGTGTGCATCCAACAACAAACCAATACCACTGCCACATTTAGGAAAAAAAAAACATTCATGGAGAAACATGAGACTCACTTCTATATGCCAACTGAATGAGCACAACTAATTTTGTTGTTACTGTTCCTACAATCAGATTTACCTGATGGTATATGAAACAATGCAATCTCTTTTTTGCCAACATTCTCTGCTTAGATGGCCACTAACATCTCTCCAACATACACTCACCCACACATGTACCTGCACACCCAAAAGTAACTGGAATACACTTTGACCAGTTCAGCTCACCATGCCCAAGGCACAAGAGGACTGGTTCAATCATGATTATCAGTATGGACAAAAGAGGTACAATAAGCACATTACCTTGCTGGAGTCCAACCAGCCACCACAGTATCAATGAGCATGTTTCAATCTTACAGTGTTTCTCAGACCTATCAGAAAAAGGTTGTTTTGGAAAAATGTACTATGAATAATCATGTAATGCATGGTGATTAACATAACATAATAATAAAAAAATAAAGAAAGAAGAAAAGAAAAGCTGGGACCATTTTTCTTCAATTTATTTAAGAGAGAATTTGAGGAGGGCTGTGTGATTTAGGAAAATCAAAAAAATCAAGCAATAGTTACCTACTGTTTACCAGCCTCATGTGAGGCCCTTGGGGAGATATACCATATGTATCTAAAGGGGCCAATAATACAGTTATGGTGAAATAGACTAACAGAGAATGATCAGTTCAAAGAGTAATAGAAGTAGAAAAGCAATATAAATAGCTGGATAAATCTTTCATATCACAGTATGGAAAGAGAGTGGCCAACAGCAATTTCAGACATGTATAATTGGTATACAACACAAAATATTGCTGGGAAATATTATTTATAACTGCAGAGTTATGTTAGGTTGCTAAGTTTGAGTATACTAGCACAGGAACTAACTCTTAGGTGCTTGAAAGTCAGAATAAAAACAATTAGAAGCAATAAATTGTGAGGTGAGTCAGTGTGCAAGTATTGGTCAACAACTTTCTCATTAAGAAAGGCTAACTGTCACTTTCTCACAGATTTATCTGCCACTGTTTGCTTGGAAATCAATGGAACAGGTCCTGGCAATCAAGAGGATGAACAGGGGAAAAACAGAAATTCCTTCAGAGGAAAAGAGAAGCCACTGAAAATGGATGTGCTTATAGCTGATGGCTGAGGGAATACTATTATGAGCTTTCAAGTTCAACTGCTAACCATGCTCAGTTTATCAGGGAAGTTTCCTCCTGGGAAGACTGGGGATCCTTGAAGTACACAGAGACTAAAGACCCCAAACTTTGTTCCTGAGTCTCTACCCTATGTTATTGGCATCTGAGCAATGGAAACACTGGAATATTTGCAAAAATGAGTCACGATGAAGAGCAGTGACCCCAAAACTCCCATAAAACTCCCATCTCATCATATTTAACTATCTTCATTTAAAAATGTCACAGCCAGGGGCACCTGGGTGGCTCAGTCAGTTAAGCGTCAGACTCTTGATTTCGGCTCAGGTCATGATCTCAGGTTCTTGAGATCAAGCCCCACGTCAGGCTCTGCACTTAGGCATGGAGACTGCTTAAGGTTCTCTCTCTCCCTCTCCCCAACCCCATTCTCTCCCTCTCAAAAAAAAAAAAAAAAAGAAAAGTTGCAGCCAAAGCTGATGGATGCATTAATCTTTACCACAAATATTAATATGGAAGAATTATCTTTATATTTTTGCAACCAGTGGTGTTCTTAACCTGAAGGTATAGTTTTGATCACCTGAGTGATCTGAGTAATCATATATAAAATAGAACTTAGTGTTCACCAGCATTGACAGATCTAGTGTTCAACAGTAAATGTGTTTAGACAAACCTTGTATTTCTCACAAGGATATTATCACTTTCATATGTTGCCACCCCTGACCAATGCTTAAGATATTTTTAATTAGACACAGAAATTTGAACAATACATTTGCTAATTATTCCTCCTTTCTGTACCTAAAAACTGTTTGGTCTATATCCAAAACAATAATATACAAAACTTCTGACTTTACCTAGAATTCAGCCAAATCTTTTTTTAATAATAATCTAACTTCCTAGACATTTTTTATTACAAAAATGAAGCAAATAAAAATGTTTGACCTTTAGCCATTACAAGTCTTGAATTATACACCGCAGTGTGAAAAGTAGATAGCTGCATTGTAGAAAGGCAATTACCTTCCCTTACTTATACTACTTCTATGTACTATTTTTTTAATAGGGACTGAATATTTGTGTGATAAGCGGGGGGAGGGAAATGTAAATCATATCACTGATTTTAAAACAAATCATTGAACATGTCTTAGAGTCTGTAACAACACATTTATAGATGCTAATCAAATTTCTAACAAAATTTATAAGTACATACTTGTCTAAGTAATTTTTAGGAAATTAAGAATACTAAACATGGCCAAACCAATCCCCAACAATCTCTGAGACCCACATGAATATATAAAAAAGGAAAAACAAAGATCATTCATCTCAAAGGACTTAAACAAAAGATGGCAAATCCTGGCATTTGCATGTTGATTCTTATCTCTCTCCTGCCCAAAGAAGACCCTTCCCAAAGAGCCTCAGAATTCCCCTAAACACAGATCTGTAGGCATCATCAGCAATTATTAGGAGTTTTTGTGTGAGATGAAAGATATTTACAACCCTTAATTTAAAACACTTCGCTGTGCCACAGGGAATAACCAGATGAAAATAGTAACGTTTAAATATACTGTTTTGAAAACCAGAGTCAAAATATTCCACAATACCTGGCAAGAGTTACCACTAACCTGAGAAATGATGAGGTCCCTTTCCACTTTAAATCTGTTATTTATGCATTGTTTGCTTGCTTTAAATGTCCGGGGACTTGTGAGAATAGTAGCAAGGACTATCACACCTGGATTACCTGCTGGAATGACCTTTTACACTCTGAACACTTTACACGGTTTGTTTTATTGCATAAAACACTCCTACCAATATCTTTTAAAACTTGAATCTCCCCTCTCATGCTGTTTCTCTCTCTCAAATAAATAAATAAAAAAATCTTAAAAAAAAAAAAACTTGAATCAGTAAATTGCTACAAAGTTTAAGGTGTATCATGAGCCCTAACACATTCATATCCTTTGGTTAAATAGCCCTGCTTTTAGGATTTTTTTAAAATATTTATTTATTTTAGAAAGAGAGAGAGAGAGAGAGAGAGAGAGTGTGTGTGTGTGTGTGTGTGTGTGTGTGTGTGTGAGCGTGCACTTATACACACACTAGCCTGGGGAGGAGCAGAGGGAAAGGGAGAGAATCCCAAGCAGACTCTCCGCTAATCATGGAGCCCCAAGTACAGCTCAGTCTCACAGCCCTGAGATCTCGACCTGAGCTTAAATCAAGAGTCAGATGCTTAACTGACTGAGCCACCCACGTGCCCCTAGGATTTTTTTATTTGTGTACTCCAAATATCATATTGACCATTGTAGGCATTGTGCCGGTTTTGCTGGGTTTAGCTAAATGAAGGAAACATATTAGATAGAACTCTGTCCACATATGGTTTGTTTTGAAGTAGATACAAATAGTCACTCTAATAAATGTAGTAACTACAGCTATGATAAGTCCTATGAAAGAGATGTACTGCTTCTATGAAATAATGAATTAGGGATTTGGCTTAGTTTAAGATGCCTTAAGCAGTGATATTTTGAATATTGTCTGAAGGGCAAAATGGTCATAAACTAGATGAAATGCCTGTTAAAAGTGTCAGCAAGTTCAAGTTCACAGGCCTGGAAGTGGGGAGTACAAGACCTTGATCCAGAGCGACTAGATCAGTGAGATTAAGGAAAATGTAGTATAAGACAGGACAAGAAAAACAGAGTCATCAAGAATACCATGTAGGCATTGTTAAAGAGCTTCAATTTAATCCTAAAAGAAATGAGAAGTCATTGAAGATTTCTAAGCAGGGTGGTGTCAAGATCATATTTGTGTTTCTTACAGATCACGCTTGAGTATAGTATGGGGGACAAACTGGAAAAATGTGATCATGAATGTATAATATTACAGATGTGATGTGACAGGAATTCAAATCAAGATGTGAGATATAGAAGTAGACAAATTTGAGAGATATTTAGAATACATTATGAGTAATAGAGGCTCTAAATGAATGATGAAAAAGGAGATGGGATCCTAAATTTTTGGGCATTCTAAATGGATGCATGATGGTGTCATTCACTGAGATATAAAATGCTTATGAAGGTGTTGGGTATGTGCATGTTGCGGGGGGGGACACTAATAAGTTCATTTTACACTGGTTAAGAGTGATTTTCCTTTGAGTCATTGAAAAGTTGATGTCAAGTAGATAGGTATTCAGAAAAGAACTCCGGCCTAGGGAAAGAAAGTGAGTCATCTGCATACAGGTAGTAATTGAAGATGTAGGTCTGAGCGAGATTTCAGGGAAAAGACTGTTAAATGAGAGGAGGAGAAACTAGGACTGAGCCCTCAGGAATTCCAACATTTAATGCCAGTTAGAAGAATATAGTTTTGCATGTGGGACAGAGAGATTATAGTTAGAGGGGTTGTAAGTGCATTTTCTGGGTGACAAGAGAAGAAAGGGGCTCAACAGAAAGGACTCTACTCAACAAGTAAGAAGAAGATAAATAAAACTAGACAGTGGCTTTACCAAAATACAGCTTTTTCAGTGGAATTCAGAAGACAGAGTGTGCTAGTCCATAGTAGCTAGACTTGGACTTGTGGTTGATATGAGAATTTTTAGTTTTTACTTTGTATTTATTTTTGGTGGAAAGATTTATGCACATCTCAGAAACTACTGGGAAGGGCATATTTGAAAGAGAAAGGCTGACAATTCAAAAGAGAAAAGCAACTAAAAAAGGAAGAGGTAGGAGGAGGTGGGAGAGGGCAGGGCCAAAGCGGAAGGATGTAGATACAAATGTGGAGACCTTCCACAGGTGAAGTGGCAGCTCCTCTGCTAAACAGGACAGTGTATTAGTCAGGGTTCTCCAGGGAAACAGAACGATAGGATATATAGAGATATATAAGTGGAGGTTTATGGGAATTGGTTCATGTGGTTATGGAGGCTAAGTATGCAACAATATGCCCTCTATAATCTGGAGAAGCAGGAAAGCGGGTGGTATAATTCAGTGTTGAGTCTGAAGGTCCAAAAACCAGGAGTTCCAATGTCTGAACACAGAAGAAAATGGACATCCCAGCTCAAGAAGAAAGAGAATTTACCCTCCCTCTAACTCTGTTCTATTTGGGCCCTCAACCTACTGGCTGATACCCACTCATGTTGGTGAGGGTGATCTTCTTAACTCAGTCTCCTGATTCAAATGCTAATCTCTTCCAGAAACACCCTCACAGACACACTGAGAAATAATGTTTTACCAGTTCTCTGGGTATCCTTTAACGGAGTCAGGTTGACATATACAATTAATGATCACAGATGGTAAAATGGGTGAAAGTTCACATGTTTGATATCAGCAAATGCAGGAGTTCCTGTCTTCTGGCATCTATTTAAAAATATATATGAATCAATAGGGACAAATAAAAAGATGTCTGATGCAGTTTGAGTTATAAAAAGTGAAAATTTTGAAATTACACAACAATCATAAAATGGTTAAATGAAATATGGTTCAATTATGTTGAAAAGCTATACAGCTATCATTAGACATATTTTTCCAAAAATACTAAGGTCACTAAAAATTGTCACTAAAATATTAATGTCACTAACATTCATTGAAATAAGATACAACACTGTTATTTTCCAATGTGTCTCTGTGTGTGTATGTGTGTTTATAAAGACTATGGTATTAATATCAAATAATACTCATCAACTAAGGAAGACGGGGGTTGGGTAATTTTTATTTTTTCCTTATATTTTTTAATTCTTAACATATTCTTCCCTAGAATCAAGAACATATATGTCTTCAAAAATAAAACTGCTATCTGAATCTCAAAAACCAACCAAATAAATCTAGTTTAGATTTAAGTTTAGATGAATGTGAAAAAAGCAAATTAAGTTGGAAGGGACTCAACAAATAAAATTAAAATTTTTTCCCAAGGAACTGTCAGGTTGATCTTTAATGTTCTTTTGGATGAGAGAAAAACTCTCTAAAGGCCTGATATACAAGGGAAGCCATTTTTGATTTCTAAGTCAGCATGACTACAAAAACTTTGTTCAAAGCAAAAGCCTGATTTATGGCCTGTCATGCGTGCACTGTACATCTGCTTTGTGAATGAGTAGCCTAAAGGAAACCCATCTTGTCCTTGAGATATCCATCAATGCTCCCACTCCCCGCATTCCTTCCTGGTAAAACTCATGATTCTTGCCTACATGCTAATCTATAATCTTTTGAGCTTTTACAAGATGTAAAAAAGTATATAACCCTGAAGAAACTGTTCATTCGCCAGAGCACTTTCTTCCCTGTGAAGAGCATGTTTCCCAGGCAGCTGTCCTAACTTGGGCTTGAATAAAACTCTTCCTTAATTTTAGCGATTCTAAAAGGTTTGTTCATTTTGTGTCAACATTTCCAGCTCATCCCTGGCATGGTTCAAGGGCAGCTGTTGCTAAATGCAAATTAATGCACACTTACATTTAAAATGATCATTTCAGATTTCATTTCTATGTATCTGTGGTAAGACAACTTCCTGACTTGGCTCACATTATTCCCTTAGGCAAACAAGACTACTGGCTTGGTTGTACTGACCTTAGGACAATCAAACTCTCCCAGATGACATCTTTTTGTAAAATCATTCTGCTTGAAAATATAATAAATATTTTTCTATTTATGCTTGCTTTCTTAGTCCCAGAATATACTTTTGGTTCGAGCTTTGAGCTTCTTTAAGGCTCTGCATTTTATTTCTGCTTACCCTGAGAAAAACCAGGTTCACAGATCAAGAGTATTTGGGGCGGGGTGGGGGAATAGAGGAAGAGGAACAATTATTAATGATACAAGAAGTTCTACATAAAACTAATGACAAGCAGCTTGTTTTCTCAGAAGCTAAAGGCATTTTATTACCTAATTAAGGCATCATCTGGATAACAGAGTAATAGCAATGCCTCATTCTCCTATTAAGCCACTGGATTGAATTTATGTCAATATAAACACTACAATGAGAATCTAGAGAAAACTAATATAGTTCAAGAGAAAACTTCTAAAACTGAGATACATAAATTCTAAATTCAAAAATTCCTGGTTCTGCAAATAATTAACAATGTTGACAATAGGCACTTAGCATGTAGAGGCTCTTTTTCTATCCTATGTAAAATAGGAACAATAATCTCTACTTCCCTTATTTTGCATTGCATCCCAGAACTATTGTGAAGCTAAAACAGCAAGTGTGCAAATATATGGAAGAGGAGGAATTATTAAGCAAATACATTGTGTACTCTGGGAATCACAGACACACACAGTCACAATCACAATATTTCCAATGAACTATAGCGTTTCAGTACCAACTATTTTTAGAGTTCTTTTATTTACTAACTTTTCTAAATCAGAGTTTCTAAAACTGTGCCACATGTCCTGAAGATGTTTCATGAAAAAGAAAAGGGCTCTTGTCTCTAAGTTCAGTTATAGTGGTATACCCAATTCCTCTCTTAGAGATTTATAAAGCACACTAGCATGTGAAAGCTCTGACAAGTCCTATAGTTAAAAAAAAGGGGGGGGGGAGTTAATTTTGAGTATCCTGGAGTTTCCAGATTTCTTTGATTTTGCAAGAATACTTTTTTTTACTATCCAATAACATTCCATTTGACATAAATTATCAGGGTCCCATAAAACAGCTAAGGAAACACATGTCTACATTATTTCTGTCATCCTCAATTATCATTCTCTCTGTGTGTATGAATGTGTGCATGATATAAGCATATTCATATGATTCTATACATACAGAGTTTGTTATTTTTCTTGTTGAACCACACTGTACTATACAGTAGCCAGGAGTCCTTGGAAATATGGCAATTCTGAATGAAATGTGCTGTAAGTGTAAAATACACACCAGATTTTTAAGACTTGATAAAAACAAAATTGAAAATATTCAATAACTTTGTGTAGATTACATACTGAAATGATAATCTTTTGGATTTATTGAGTTACATAAATTATATTATTTAAATTAATTTACCTGTTTCTTTTCTTAGAAAATTTAAAACCATATATATCATTCATATATTTTTATTACTATTGGACATCACTGCTATAAAATTGTTAGAAATTTGAAAATCCCAACAAAATATAAAGAAGAAAATTATCACTTATAATTTCATCTTTTTTTTAATAATTTCATTTCCTAAGGACACTTCAATGCATTTTCTGATGACTATTTCTCTATGCATATGTTATGAGAATCAGGACCATAATACATACAGATGATAGACAGATAAGTAGATAGGCAGATAGAAATCCACCCAAACCATCGTTCTTTACTTTATTCCTGACTGCTGTCCATGGTGTTGGGCTACGGAATTTGACCTTGTTCCTCTCCTTCCTGGTTAGCATAAAGCTCTGAATAAAATTAAATGCCTTCAGGACACAAAATCACCTAGAAAATGTGCATTGTGAAATAAGCATCAAGTCCAAGGGTTTCACCAGGATGTGTCTGAAGTTGAATGTGGTTTCAGGGCCTTCTGGTGACCTTGGGAAGACAGGAAGAGAGGAAGGCAATCTAGGCTTGAACATAAACAGGCCTACCCCGGGAAGAATTCTTCTTCATCAGATTTGCCTTTAGTCTAAAAAAAGAAACCACATATAAACCAAACCCCAGCTTGCCGCTGCCATTTATTTAACGAAGTTTTAGAAAAGCAGAAACTTCACTATAGTCAGTGATTTATTGCCCAGGGGAGTTCAAGGAAACTCCCTCTTGTGAGCTATTCATTTTCTTGTTCTGAACATCCCAAATCATCTCAGCAGGAGGGGATGTGTGTCCCTGACCTTGGCCGCTTTCTCTGGTTTGCGTTTTCATTTGCTAAATAGGTCACAGCACATTGTTTATTCTGGCCCACAGCTCCAACAACGCTGTGGGATTCCCTTTCCTCAGCCTTGCCCTCTGCTATTCTCTCCTTCAAACCCCCACCCTCTGGGACTTGGATAAGCACTCAAGCAACTTAAATCGTGCTTGAGCCCACATGAACAACCAGTTCAGCGGTTTCAACGGAATGAGATAGTCTATGATTCTATTCAATCTACCAGGCAGGCAAATGAATGGAAAAGTCATGTTTGAAGTTTGTCAGTGCAAAGATTAAATAACTAGCTTGTGTGGATTTCCATTTCCTAACTACACGTGTTTTAAGTGGACATAGCTTTTGTTCTCGTTAGCATTAGTTTTATAGATTCTGCCTTCTTCTTCCAATTTTCTTTCTTTTTTCTCCTTTCAATTTTTCGGTGTCTGCTACACACTCCCCACTCCCGAGCCTGCAACCGCATCAAAATAATGCTACTTTGTTTTCATAAGGTTTCTGATCAAAAGATCACAAATTATTTTGTGGACGATTGAGCCTTATACCCCATCCTGTGAGGCAAGAAGAGAACAAGAGAGTAATATATCATATAATCTGAAAGACTCTCAAAAGAAAATATAAAAAAGGAAATGCATTCTTTAAACTCCGATTCTGCATCTTCTCTATTAAGCTTGCTTTTGTTCATATTTAAAACTTTTCATTTCTCCAATCTCTTTTGCACAATTGAATTTTCCTCTTTTTCTGCCTTCTCTGAGCGTATTTTATAATTCTATTTTATCTCCTCTCTTAGAATTATACTTCATAAAAAAAAAACAAACCCTAGTGGTTACCCTAGAATTTGCAATATACCTTTTTTTTTAAGATTTTTATTTATTTATTGAGAGAGAGAGAGAAGGGTAGAGAGAGAGCATGAGAGGGAAGAAGGTCAGAGGGAGAGGCAGACTCCCTGCTGAGCTGGGAGCCCAGTGCAGGACTTGATCCTGGATCATGACCTGAGCCGAAGGCAGTCGCTTAACCAACTGAGCCACCCAGGCACCCTGCAATATACCTTTTTAACTAATCTAAGTCCACCTTCAAATAACACTATAATGCTTCAAGTGTAGTACAGGTGCTTTAAACGAAGTACCTTAATTCTTTTCACCATCCGATACATTGTTGCTATTACTTTGCACAGTTCTCTTTTAGATCAATTAAGAAAAAAACTATTTTATCTTCATTTATTTCTTCTCCAAAGCTACTCTTGCTTTACGTAGATCTGAATTTCTGGTATTTCTTCTCTCTGAAGAATGTCTGAACATCTCTCACGGGGCAAGTCTGCTGATGAATTCCCTCAAAATTTTTGTTGGAGAAAATCTTTATTTCTCCTTTATTTTTGAAGGATAATTTCTCTGGATAAAGAACTCAAGGTTGGTCGTTTTTTTTGTTTTGTTTTGTTTTTGGGGTTTTTTTGTTTGTTTTTTTCCTTTCAACACTCTAAATATGTGACTCCATTCTTCTTATTTGCAAGGTTTCTGAGAAGTCCCCTTTTTCCTCCTTTTTCCTCTTGAAGGGTAGCGGAATATGCTTCCCCAAAACATGCCACTTTGTTATAGGATTATTTGAAGCTGATGGTAATTGAGAAGAAACTTTAGTGAGAAGCTTATTTTCAGATTTTGGAGTGGCAGAGGAAATCCTATTAAGCCTTGAATCATCACTGGAAATGTGAATTCAGCTAAATAAAAACAGTACTTGGCTCTACCTACTGACGTTATCAATTTCCACATTAGCAAAAGTGAACATTTCTCCTTTAGATTAAAATCAAGAAAAACTCCTCTGTCCAGGATGCAATAATTGGATGTAAGAAGAGAAAAAACAAAGGCATTCCCCTCTTTATACCAGAACAATGCAGAACAATGAATTCATTCTGATATCAAAATAAAATGTTATGATTCTACTGCGACCTGATGCTTTATTGTATTTAGAGATCAAACCACTGTTTAGTCTTGGTAGGTAAAGGAAATGCAAAAGTTCTGGGACTGTGAATAGTACTATGGATGTGTGTGTGTGTGTGTGTGTGTGTGTGTGTGTGTGTGTGTATCCCATCTAGTCAACAAAAAATTGCTAAGCAATTGATAAAATGTTAGAGATTTAAAGATCCTAATTTTCATCATCTCTTATGGATAAACTATATTTACTCTTTGAGAAAGAATCACAGGAAAGTCAAGTCTCCATTTACTTTTTATATAAAACCATGGAAATCAAATTCTTAACTAGGAACTACTTACATTTTGCTATAAAGGTTTATGCTTGCCTGGCCTTAGACCGGCAGCCCAGGAAATCAAGGTGGAGTTTTTCCCTCTAACTTACTTCATTGATGCCACCTGAAAAAATTTGGAGGCAGTATTTCTTGAATTAGTTTTATCTCAGTAACCCTCAAATGTGCTTTAGGGTATGGTAGGTTGTATGGAGAACACAACTGTCAAATGTTCAAGCAACTCTTGTTGATTTAAGTGTAATTGATCAGGAACACTATATGAAAGAACTTGGTACAAAAGACAAATAAAAGGCCTGAGGCTATTTTATGTATTGTTTGTGGCTTATTGTACAAAGCAGAGAAAGTCTCATGTACTCACCAAGCCACAGCCCCCCCCCCCCACTGTTCTCTCCTTTTAGTATAAATAAAAGACAGCTCGTTTCTTGATAGGAACATTCTATCCTTAAGGGGGTATTGTAATGGTCTCTAGAGCACAGAAGTATTCCATGGCAGCTTTGACCTCTAATCACCAGGTTCTTTGTAACATAAAGAGTCTTTCATGGCCCAGGACTCTAACAATTGTTTCAATTTGTATTTAGCATCTCAAAATTCAAAGGATTGCATGAGTAACAAAATGGTAAGTGATTTCATGCAGTATTTTAGTATGGATAAAATTATACACTATCAAAATGCAAATCATTAGTAAAGTTCTTTCTGGAGAATCCTATTTAGAAATTCATGTAAGCATGCACAGTATGCGTATGTGCTTTTTTCACTCACTCCCATGTGTTTGTGTGTGTTTGTGCATGTTCTTCTGCTAAACATACAACATGATGTGAGGTTTGCTACAAGATGAAGTAATGGTTTCTTCCAAGAATTGTGTGCTTGGAGGGTTAATTCAGGAAGGTTATTGCCCAACAACCACATAGCAGTCATATCTCATCACCTTCAGCAGGAATAATTTATAGTTTAATCTTACATGCAGCCATATTAGATTAGTATTACTCATCAGAACCCACTTATTAATAAAACAACCCGAATTAGCCACTGGAGAACATATTTGGAAATTCAATGACAATTTTACATTTTTAATAAAGACTCAGAAATATTATTGCAGAGCAGGTGGTAGAGAGAACTGTGGTCAAATTTGACATTCATTAATAATTGAAGTGTGGAACGTGAGAGAGGTGAAAATTGATATTGATTTCTTTCCTCTAATATTTGGAGGAGTTCTAAAAGGTAAATAAAATGAGATAACAAGACATATCAAGTCTCACTGATTTCTTTGATCACCTCCTCCCCACATGAGAACACATATCACTCCTTTGCCTACCATGTTTTGAATAATTCAGTGCCCATAGTCTTTCCAGTTCAATGCATTATAAAACACACTCAAGCTGAGTTTCAATCATATTAGACTGAAAGCTGAATTTTTTATGAAGGATTATTTAAAACAAAATGCGTCTTGAGCCCAACAGCCTTTGAAACCAAACAATCCTGGGAGTTGAGTAAGGAAATGTCAACACTGTGGAGAATTTTTCTATTCAGAAAATTAAAGGAATCCTGTTTGATGTACATTAACCATATCAATATTAACAACCTGCTGGATTTCAGCACTGATTTGAGAGCTGAGGTATTATTGGTCTTGTATTTTAACTAGTTGTGAAAGCACTGACAGAGTTGTTCTTGGGTTGAACTTGACCTGCCTCTGGGAATGCTTTCTATTCCACCCATTTTGAAAAGCTTTATTCAAGTGGATTTCTTGCCTACTTCTTCTTATCGTTTGCACCCCTTGGGAAAATCAAAGATGCTCAAATATAGATGTCAACCCTGCAGATGCTTTGTTTGGCAATAGTGTCTTCCAGCTTTCCATCTTTAGAAAATTATATTGCAGACAACCCATTTGACTTAAAGGCAACTCATTTTACCAACATACACCTGGACTGGGATGCCAAAATGAACCAGTCATTTCAAATTTTCTTTTTAATTTTGAGTCATAGCTTTATGTTGCAACTCTACTTGTTCTAAAGTTAGGTCATGGAGGTTCCTTCCTATGACTTTCAAATAATTAATCAAAATGGTCTTCAATGGGCTAAGTAGCAAGCAGATTATTACTAATTATCAGTCTCTCTCCTAAGCCATATTGTATCTTGTAATTTCAAGTAAGAGAAACTCAAACATAAAGTGACACAATAGCCAAGCCATACTGGCTTTATTATTTTACCATTCAGGACTTTTTTCTGCCCAGGTACCCTGAACCTTAGACTACTGAGAATGTCTTCTTAATTAATTTTCAAGGTTCCCCTCTCTTTGCATTAAAAATGGTCACAATTTTATAAGAAAAATTAAAGAAAAAACATGAAGGCAGGAGGTCATTCAAGATATTCCCATTAGGCATTAAAAATACACAGAGAAAGATAGATGCTCTGGGGTAAATATCTATTTTCTATTGCAACTGAATACAGGTCCATTTTCTTAGGCGTTGGGAACTACTTCACAATGTTAGTGAGAAGACTGACTGGCTGAACCATCCCTTTTGAATATAATTCCAAGTAGCCTCTATATAGGGTTGTCTAGATCTTGGTTCTTCCTAGTAATTAACTATTCCAACACTGTGGAGTCAATCAAATTAGGGTCTTTCTGAGGCCATGCTAGAAATACAAAGTGAGGTGAATAGCTGAGATATCTGACAAAAAAAAAGGAGAAGGAGCAAAAGCTTTTCCAAATTTCATTTTTCCTCATTTCGCTACACTGTACAAGGGAAAGACATCTGTGTCAGAATTCCTTTTATTCTTAGCCGTGGTTGGTCCAGAGACTGAGGAGAAAAGCTAAAAAACAAAATATGGAGTCCAGAGTACATGAACTATCTTGTATGCAACATCACAATTTAAAAGGTCTTCCAAAACGAAGGGAGGGATAACCTTTTAAAAATATAGCCCCCAATCCTCTCAGCCTAAACAAATGAACACTAAAAATATTTTGGAAATCCAGCAGACAAATATACTAACCACAATCAAACCAAAGAAAGGCTTATGCCATACCAAATGATGGCGGCTATCTAGAAGGAGGAAGAGAGAATACTCCAATATTCTCTCTGACTTGGCAGAGCTCAGCACATCTACTAATCTTTCCTAAAGTAAAGGCATAAAGAATTTGAATAAAACTTCCTGAAATGTCATTTTCTATCTCTAAAAGCAGCCTAAGGAAGTGTTCAGAAACCAGGACAGAGAAAACTACTTAAAGAGAAAAGCCCCTTTGCCTGGGTGGCTCAGTCGGTTCAGAGGCCATCTCTTGATTTTGGCTCAGGTCATGATCTCAGGGTCGTGAGGTCAAGCCCTGTGTGGGCTCCCCACTGGGCATGGAATCTGCTTAAGATTCTCTCTCCCTCTGTCCCTCCCCCACCCACGCATGTGTACACATGGGCTTGCTCTCTCTCTCTTTTTCTAACAAAAAAAAAAAGAAAAAGAAAGAAAGAAAGAAAGAGAAAAAGAAAGAAAAGAAAAGAAAGAAAGAAAGAAAGAAAGAAAGAAAAAGAAAAAGAAAGAAAGAAAGAAAGAAAGAAAGAAAGAAAGAAAAGTAAAAGAAAAAGAAAGAAAGAAACAAAGAAAGAAAGAAAGAAAGAAAAGAAAAGCCTCTTTTCATATCAGTAGACCACAGAGGTTTGCCTGGGTAATGAAATGATGATGGGACATTTTTGTGTGTTTCTTTTTATGTTCATCTATTTAAATTTTAGTCAACATTTAAAAAATATCCAATCAGAATGATAGGCATTTCCACATGTATCAGCATCTTAGTCCTCACAAAACCCATGTTAACAGCTATGTTTACCCTTTAACAAATGTGGAAACTGAGGCTAGGTATAGCAGTTAAGGAACTTTCCTAAATGATCAAAAATGCAAATTTGGGACTTGGCTTCCAATCCCCTAAATCTAAATCAGTTGTTTTCATTAGGCCTTGGCTAACTTCTTAAAATTCTATTTGGGAAGAAAGGACAGAATGAAGGCTTGAGCATAGAAATGGTCTAGAAATCACTGAAGATACAGGAGCTATAGTGCAGTTTCATTTATAGTGGATTTAACTTGCATTCTTGTATCTAGTTTTCTTTCTGCACAACTGTCAGAGAAGAGGAAAGAAATTGGGTAAGATTTGCATATGCAACTAATCACAGAAGAATTGCTTTTAGCTTTAACAAAAAGATCCTTTTGTGATCTCAGATTAACATCTTTATTCTTAAATGGAGCATAAATAACATTTATTGGCTAAGATTATTTGTAATAGACAAGACTGTTTACTGTTTACCACATAACAGATAACTATTTGTAAGTCTCACTGAGTATGCTAACAGAGAAAAAAAGCTGATACTGAGCTCTCATTTTACAAGAGTGAATTTAAATTAACTTCAGTAGCCAGAATTAATGAAACTGGGTAAATGATGCAAAGGTATTCCACAGGGTATTTTGTTTTAATTAGAGATAGGAAATGTGAGTCATTAGAGATTTTTAAAAATGTTGCATTCTATTATTCTCCCATATTTTAAATCTAGAAATATAAAGAAAAGCTAAAACATGTTAGCCATTTTAGTTCAGTTTTTAGTATGTATCAGCTCTGAATTTAAATTGAGTGAATAGTAGAGTCTGAAAAAAGAATATAATCTGGAGGCATTCAGGTACGAGTAATAAATCTTATTCGAAGGTATCTGTTTACTCACAGGCAGCTATGTAATTTACTATAAAGCTACTACAATTCAAACATTACGGCATTACTACATGAATGAACACTAAACTGAAAAGCACGTCACAAATAGTTCCAAGTCTGTCTTGAAAGTTTGATCATGACAAAAATGAAATTATAATCTAAAGATCTAAGAGTAATCATTAAAATTGATGATGAGAAACTGTATATCCATTTAAAAGAAAATAAAATTAGGTCTCATACTACACTATATACCATACTATACTCTATACCAAAATAAATTACACCAGTTCTATGTATAAAGAGCTTTAGAAGTTGCCACTCCATCCTAACAATAAGATGAGTCTTTGCAAAGATTTTCTCCTACTCTGGCTTGTCTTTTCATTTCTCGACAGCAATTTTCACAGAACAGAAATTCTCAATTTTAATGATGTCTAAATTATTTCTTTCATGGATCATGTCTTTGGTGTTCTATCTAAAAAGTCAATGTCATACCCAAGGTCATTTAGGTTTTCTTCTGTTGTTATCTTCTAGGAGTTTTATAGTTTTGTGTTTTAAATTTAGGTCTGTGATCCATTTTCAGTTAATTTTTATGAAGGGTATAAGATCTGTGTCTAGATTCATTTTTTTGCACGTCCAGTTGTTCCAGCACCATTTGTTGATAAGATTATATTTGCTCCATTGTATTGCCTTTGTTCTTCTGTCAAAGATCAGTTGACTATATTTACGTGGGTCTGTTTCTGGGCTCTTCGTTCTATTCCATTGATCTATTCACTTTCCTACCAATACCACACTATCTTGGAATGCCTAGCTGGATCAGTTGGTATAAGAAATGATGGTGGAGCATGCAACTCTTGATCTCCGGATCCTGAGTTCGAGCCCCATGCTGGGCATTGAGCTTCCTAAAAAAAAAAAAAAAAATACCACACTGCCTTAATACTGCAGCTTTATGGTAAGTCTTGAAGTCAGGTAGTATCATTCCTCCAATTTGGTTCTCTCGTTTAATAATATGATGGCTAGGGATGCCTGGGTGGCTCAGTCAGTTAAGTGTCTGCCCTCAGCTCAGGTCATGATCCCAGAGTCCTGGGATCGAGTCCTACATCAGGCTCAGCGGGGAGCCTGCTTCTCCCTCTGCCTGCTGCTCCCCCTGCTTGTGTGCTCTCTCTCTAACAAATAAATAAATAAAATCTTAAAAAAAAATAATATAATGGCTATTCTGGGTCTTTTGCTTCTCCATATAAACTTCAGAATCGGTTTGATATCCATAAAATAACTTACTGGGATTTTTATTGGTCTTGCATTGAATTTCTATAAAATTGTAAATAATTGATATTTTGACAATTTCTATAGTTGTAAAGAATTGACATTTTGACAGTCTTCTTATACATGAACGTGGAATACCTCTCAATTTACTTACTCTTTGATTTCATTCATCAGAGTTTTACAGTTTTCCTTGTACATATTTTATTAGATTTATACTAAAGCATTTAAAGTTTTTAATTTTTGGTGGTGCTAATGTAGATCATGTGTTTTTACTTCAAGCTCCACTTGTTCATTGTTGGTATACAGGAAAGCAATTGCCTTTTGTATGTTAACCTTGGAGCCTGCAACCTTGCTACCATCTCTTATTATTTCCAGGAGGGTTTTTTGTTTTTGTTTTTTGCTAATTCTTTAAGATTTTCTATATAGATAATTGTCATCTGTGAAGTTTTATGTCTTTTTTCACAATTTGTACACTATTTATTTCCTTTTCTTGCCTTATTGCATCAGCAAGGACTTCCAATACAATGTTGAAAAGGAATGACAAGGGAGGACATCCTTGCCCTGTTCTGAATCTTAGTGGGAAAGCTTTTAAATTTCTCTCCACTAAATATGATGTTAGCTGTAGGGTTTTTACAAATAGCCTTTATCAGTTAAGAAAGTTCCCCTCTCTTACTAATTTAAAAACTGAGAGTTTTTACCATCAAAGAGTATAGGACTTTGTCAAATGGCTTTTCTGCATGAATATGGTCATGGGATTTTTCTTTTGATGTGATGGATTACATTGATTAATTTTTGAATGTTGAACCAGTTTTTCATAGCTGGGACAAATTCCATTTGTTGTTGTTTTTTTTAATACTTTTAGATTCAATTGGCTAATATTTTGTTAAGGATCTCAGATACAATTTTTATTACATTTCTATTATGGAATTTTTGTGCTCCTAATAAATTTAAGCTATTAATTAGTCCTATCTCATTGTGTTCTTTATCCACCACAGCAGAACCCTGAGGGAATGGATAGTGAATGGTAAGGTCTAAACTTCTAATTCTTTTATCTATATCCCAATGACCCCATCACTTAACAAGTGTTCAGAGCTGATGTTTTACTTTTAAAGTCAGATATTGCTTACTCCATTCACTAATTTAACTGATTCTACATCAGAGGGGAAACTTCTAGGAAGATAGGGAGTATTAGTAGGGCTGCAAGTGGGATAGAAAAACCAAGCAGGTCTAATGATGGTGACATTTGAGAACAGACCTAAACAAGTAAGTGAACAAGTTATGTAGATACTGAAAAGAATATCAATTCATGCAAAGGGAATAGCAAGTGAAAATGTTTGCCTACTATATATTTGGAGTACACAAGGAGTACACCGTGTCTGGAACAGAGTGAGAAAAAAGGAGAGGTGGAGGAGATGAGGTCAAGTATAAACATGGAGGTAATCATGTAGGACTGTGCACAGTACTGTACAGACTTCAGCTTTAACTTTGGGTGAGAGGAGAAGACACTGAAGTCACATAATTTATCTGACTTATACTCTCAAAAGGTTATCTGGTCACTGTGTTGAGAACAGATTTCAGAGAGGATAATAATCAAGGTGGGAGACAATGAAAGCTTAATCCTGGTAGTAATAGTGGAAGTGGTGACAAATTGTCAAATTCTAGCTATATTTCAAAGATAGAACTGACACATTTTGCTGGTGTATTGGATGTGAAAGGAGAGAGAAAGAAAAAAGTCTAAGATAAGTCACAACATTTTATAACTGAATACCTGGTTAGAGTGCAACTGCTCTTTTCTATTTTGGAAAGTCTGTGGGAAGAGCATGTGTGGCTAGGTGTGTATTTGTTTAGAGGGTATATTAAGTTTTAAATGCCTATGAAATGACAAAGTAGTGATGTCAAGTAATCAGTTGGATATATGAGATGAGTTCAGGAGTGAAGTCTGGGCTAGAGATAAAAAGTTGAGAGTTATTACTGTTAATGATATTTTGAGCGATGAGACTGGATGAGATCATCAACATAATTTAAGCGTGGAAAGTAAAAGATGGAATGCAAGAACAGAGCCAGGAACAGCCCAGCATTTATAGAGACTGAAGAGATGAGTTGGGAACAGCAAGGGAGAGTTGGGGGGGTGGGTGCCAGAAAAGTGGGAGGAATCCCAGAAGTGTGTGGTATTCTGGAAATCAAGCGGAAAGAGTTTTCCCAGAAGAAAAGCTGATGATTCTAATTCTATGGATAGGTTAATGGTGCTGAAAAAAAATCACAGAATTACTACACAATGTAGACACACAGATTTGCTCTGCATTCTTCCTGTATATCTTAATGTTTTGTTAGCTCTATATATTGCCTCAGTATCTTAACATTATATCAAATAACAATGTATTATGAACTATAGATGGTTTTGTTTATATAAGTGAACAGTATTTTATGAGTAGTGTAAGTTTTACATTCTAAAATTGTGCTTGATGAATTACTCTTTTTGCGCTCTTTCTTTTTTTAATATAATTTACTTTTTTAGAGCACTTTTAGTCTCATAGCAAAATTGAATGGAAGGTACAGCCATTTCCCATATACCCCATACCTCCACACACGCATAGTCTCCATCATCAACTTCCCCCACCAGAGTGATATATTTGTTACAGCTGATGAACCTACAATTACTGTTATCACCCAAAACATCACTATCACCCAAAGTCCATAGTATACATTAGGGTTCACTCTTGGTGTTGTACATCACTAGGTTTGGACAACTGTGTAACAAAATGTATCCATATTACAGTATTGTACAGAGTAGTTTCAAGTCCTTAAAAATCTTCTGTATTCTATTTAGCCCTCCACCTCCTTTTAACCCCTGGAAACCACTAATCTTTTTACAGTCATCCTTTCCCTCTAACCCACCCTTGCCAACCACTGATTATATACTGTCTTCATAGTTTTGCCTTTTCCAGAATGTCATATAGTTGGAATCAGACAGTACGCTGTCTTCTCAGATTGGTTTCTTTTACTTACTAATGTGCATTTAAGGTTCTTTTAAATCTTTTTTATAGCTTGATAGTTCATTTCTTTTTAGTGCTGAATAATATTCACTGTCTGGTTGTACCCTAGTTTATTTATCCATTCACTTGCTGAAGGACATCTTAGTCGCTCTCAAGTTTTGGCAATTATGAACAAAGCTGCCATAAACATCTCTGTGTAGGTTTTTGTGTGGATATAACTTTTCAAATTCTTTGGGTAAATACCAAGGCGCATAACTGCAGAATTGTTTGGTTAGAGTATGCTTAATTTTGTAAGAAATTTTGTAAGACCCCTCCATTTTACATGCCCACAAGCAATGCATCAGAGTTCCTGTTGCTTCACATCCTCAGCATTATTTGGTGATGTCAGTGTTTTGGATTTTGGCCAATCTAATAGGCATGTAGTAATACCCTGTTGTTTTAATTTGCATTTCCCTGATAAGATGTGGTATGATACTTATTTGTCATCTTTACATCTTCTTTGGTGAGGTGTCTGTTCAGGCCTTTTGCCCACTTGTTAATCAAGTTGATTTTGTTATTGTGAAGTTTAATGAGTTCTTTGTATATTCTGGATAATAGTCCTTTATCAGATATATCTTTTGCAAATATTTTCTGTCAGTCTGTAGCTTGTTTTCTCATTCTTTTTATAGTGTTTTTATGGAGCAAGTCTTTAATTTTAATGAAGTCCAGCTTATCAGTTCTTTCTTTTATTGACTGTGTATTTGGTGTTGTATCTTAAAAGCCATTGCCATGCCCAAGATCATCTAGATTTTCTCCTGTTATTTTATAATTTTACATTTTACATTTAAGTCTATAATCCATTTTGAATGCATTTTTGTGAAGAGTCTAAGGTATGTGCCTAGGTTAATTTTTTTCACATGTGGATATCCAGTTGTTCCAGCACCATTTGTTGAAGAGACTATCTTTGCTGCATTGATTGTCCTTGCACCTTTGTCAAAGATCAATTAACTATACGTATGTGGGTCATTATCTGGGCTCTCTATTCTGTTCCACTGATCTATTTGTCTATTCTTTCACCAATACCATACTATCTTGATTACTGTACCTTTATATTAAGTCTTGAAGTCAGATAGTGTCAGTTCTCTAACATTATTCTCTTTTAATATTGTGTTGTCTATTCTGTGTCTATTGTTTTTCTATATAAACTTTAGAATCTGTTTGTGGATATCTACAAAGTAACCTACTGGGACTTTAAATGGAATTGCACTGAATCTTTAGATCAAATTGAGAAGTGACATCTCGACAATACTGAGTGTTCCTGTCTATGAATATGGAATATCTCTCCATTAATCTAGTTCTTCACTGCGGCCAATACTTTTAATTACATATATTCTGATAAGTATTTTGTGGTATCTCATGAAAACAATGTTTTAGAGTTTTCATGAATTTGTCTACTTCTCCTTGTAATTCTCTCAGTGTTTGACTTATGTATTTTGAAACTCTGATTTTAGATGCATAAACATTTAGGATTACTTTGTTTTCTTGATGAATTGAATCTTTATCTTTATGAAATGATCCTTTTTATACCCAGTAATATTTTCTGCACTGAAATTTGCTTTTTTAATATTAACATAGCCATTCCAGCTTTTTTCTGATTTTTTTTTCTCCATCCATTTAAATTATTTGTACCTTATATTTAAAGTGGTTTCTTTTACATCACATATAATTGGTCATTTCTTTTATGTCCCATATAAAAATTTCTGCCTTTTAGTTGAAATATTAAACCATGAGGTTTTTCACTCTGATTAGTGGGTGTTGTTTCTTCTAATCCTTTCAGATTATTTTTTCCTTGACTTTGGTGGTTTCCTCACATGCATGTGCTTATCAGCACACAGCTGAGAACCCAAGGTGGGGACTCTTTGCAGATCTTTAGAGGTCTTTCTGTGTAACTTGCCACTCTCTGTTACTGTGTCCTGTGAACTCTAGGTATCTATATTTCACAATATATATTATATTTCACATAAATACTATACATAATGTGCATGGTTTATTTTGATATATATTAAAATCATACTTTATTATATATTATATGTAATATATCACATATTATTCACAACCAAGTAGTATGGTAAGATGCAACTGAAAAAAAGTGTAAGCTTATATTGCTGAAATGGAGCTCCTCAGGGGAAATGTTTTATAAATAAAGAATAACACATCTTCATGTTATACTGGGTTCTTTTAGTTTTCCGTATACCCAATATATTTGACTTCTTTTTATGTGTCATGATATTCGCCTTCTTGAGTCTTTTTTATTTTGTTCAAATATTTGAGAAATTTCTTTCATTTAGTTTGAGTGACCTGTATATAATTTTTTCACATCCTTGTAGGTACAAAACTTATTTTGTTTTCACATTCAAGTTATAATTTTGCTACTCATATGTTATAATTAATACCATTTTTCACAAAGTTTGGTAGCATTGTTTTATTTTCTTATAGTATCTAATACTACTGAGGAATCCAACTTTAATATTTTTTGTTGCTTTGTATGTAATCTCTATTTTTTTCTATCTAGAAAATTTTATGTTTTTCTCTTTTTCTTTGATCAACTCAATATCCAGAATGAAACCTTGGTAAATAATTTTCATCATTTAAACCCCTTCTGCACTTAATACAACTTTGTAAACTAAAGAACCATATTTACTTGTGGTCTGAATGATTTTTTTAAATTTTTGATTATTTCTACCTATGGTAGGTAGGCTGAATCACTGCCCAACTCCCTCTCAAAGATACCCATGGCCAACTCCAAGAGCCTGGAGTTGGGTTAGGTTACATGGCAAAGAGGAATTAAAGTCGACGGAATTAAGGTCACTGATCATCTAACCTTAAAATAAGATTGTCTTGGATC
The DNA here is from genome assembly GCF_009762305.2 of Zalophus californianus. Lineage (NCBI taxonomy): Eukaryota > Metazoa > Chordata > Mammalia > Carnivora > Otariidae > Zalophus > Zalophus californianus. Next base: position 73,806,274 of record NC_045607.1, read on the forward strand.
ATACAGGTGGACCCAATGTAATCATCAGGTTCCTTAAAACACAGAATCAGAAGACTCAAAGAAGATGTGACAACAGAAGAAAGGTCAGAGTGATGTGATGAGGGGAAGACTCTGGTTGTCATTGCTGGATTTGAAGATGAGGAAAGGGACCATGAGTCTAGGAATGAGGGCATCTCCAGAAGTTGGAAAAGGCAAGGGAATGGATTCTCCCCTAGAGTCTACAAAAGGGAATGCAACCCTACTGACAACTTGATTTTAGCCCAGTGGGACATGTGCTGGACTTCTAATGCATGTAATCATAAGATAATGTTGTTTTGAGTCACTAAATTTGAGGTAACTTGTTGATTCAGCAATAGGAAACTAATATAACACTCTCTCATTATCTCTCTTCTTTGTTCTTAGAATGTCTATCATAACAATATTACATTTTCTTTTATTATCCATTCTTTCAATATTTTAGTATATATGTATATATGAAATATATATTATATATTACATATATTAAGATATCTATATTAAATTATATATACTTATGTGTGTGTGAATTTATATATATGTATATATCATATTATACATATGTATATATTTTAAGTTGACATTTCTTCACTTACTCTTTCCCCTATTTTTTCATAATGCTAATTAAGAAATTTGCTGGAGGGGGCGGAGCAAGATGGCAGAGGAGTAGGAGACCTGGGTTTCGTCTGGTCTCAGGAATTCAGCTGAATAGGGATCAAACCATTCTGAACATCTACGAACTCAACAGGAGATTGAAGAGAAGAATAGCAACAACTCTCTGAACAGAAAACTGACCACTTACTGGAAGGTAGGAGAAGTGAATCTGAGGCGATATTCGGGAGGATAGACAGCGGGGGAGGGGGCCTCCATGGGCTGCTTCTGGCAAGTGATAGAGCCGCGGAGCACAAAATCGGAACTTTTAGAAGTCGGCTCCGCTGAGGGACGTTGCTCCAGGGGCTAAGCGGGGGTGGGGGGGGGTGGAACCCTCGCGGGACAGTGTGGTCTCAGGACCCTCGGGATCACAGAAAGACCGGGGGTGCCTGAGTGCAGCAGAGCTCCCAGGTATCGGAGTGGGGAAGCCGGCTGCAGAGACGGAGCCGAGGCGCGGGCTCTCAGCTCGGGGTTGCCATAAACCATGATCCGCGGCCCAGTCGGGCCACTGCTCCTTCAGCAGGGACCCAACAAGCGGCAGAGCTGGGGAGACTCCCCTTCCTCCCCCAGGAGATGCGGCGCAGTAGCGCACCACAGGGATCTGCTGGGATCCACACAAGGTCGGGTGCCAGACATAGAAACACTCCGTCACAGGCCGGGTGAGCACGGAGTGCGGCCGGAGACCGGGGACACGGGACTGACTGCTTTTCCCTAGGGGCTCACTGAGGAGCGGGACCCCGAGTTCTCAGCTCCTCCAGGCGGAGATTGGGAGGCCACCATTTTCACTTTTGTCCTCCAAGCTGTACGGAGAGCTTGCAGGGAACAAAAGCAACTGAGAGCAAACCCGAGCAGATTGCTTAGCCCCGACCGACAAGGGCGGGGCAATTTCGCCTCCGGCAAAGACATTTGGGAACCACGGCAACAGGCCCCTCCCCCAGAAGATCAGGACGAACAGCCAGCCAAGACCAAGTTTACCGATCAAGGAGAACGGGAGAACTCCAGCGCTAGGGGAATACTGCACATAGAATTCATGGCTTTTTTACCATGATTCATTAGTTTTTCAAAGTTAATTTTTTAACTGTTTTTTTCTTTTTTTTTTAATTTTTCTTTTTCCCTTTTTCAACCAACATCTTATCAATCCCTTTTTAAAAAAAATTTTATTTTTCATTTTTAGAGTCATATTTTATCCCTTCATAGTAGTTACCCTTATTTTTGGCATATATATATAAGTTGTTCTCTCTTTAAAATTTTGAGATACAGTTTCTTCTAACAGATCAAAATATACCCTAAATCACTAGTGCATGGCTTTGTTCTAGTCTCCTGCCTGATCACATTCTCCCCTTTTTTTAATCTTCTTTCTTTTTTCAAACAACTTCTTATCAATTCCTTTTATAAAATCTTTTATACTTTTCATCTTTATAGTCATCTTCCATCCCTTCATTGTATCAACCCTTATTTTGTACATATATAAGTCTTTCTTCCTTTAAAATTTTAGCAGGCACTTTCTTCTAACAGACCAAAATACACCCAAAATCTAGTGTGTGGCACTGATCTATACACTAGTTGGATCAAATTTGATCATATTCTGTTTTTGTTTCTTTTTATCTTTTTCTTTTTTTTTCTCTCTTTCTTTTTTCTTTCTTTCTCTTTCTTTTCCCCTGGTTTCAGGTCTTTTCTGATTTGTATAGAGTATATTTGCTGGGGACATTGTTAACCTGTTAGCATTTTGTTCTCTCATTCATCTATTCTCCTTTGGACAAAATGACAAGACGAAAAAAATCACCTCAGCAAAAAGAACAAGAGGTAGTACTGTCTGCCAGGGACCTACTCAATACTGACATTAGTAGGATGTCGGACCTAGAGCTCAGAATCATGACTTTAAAGATACTAGCTGGGCTTGAAAAAAGCGTGGAAGTTGTTAGAGAAACCCCTTCTGGAGAAATAAAAGACCTAAAATCTAACCAAGTCGAAATCAAAAAGGCTATTAATGAGGTGCAATAAAAAATGGGGGTACTAACTGCTAGGATAAATGAGGCAGAAGAGAGAATCAGTGATATAGAAGACCAAATGATGGAAAATAAAGAGGCTGAGAAAAAGAGAGATAAACAACTACAGGATCACAAGGGCAGAATTCGAGAGATAAGTGATACGATAAAATGAAACAACATTAGAATAATTGGGATCCCAGAAGAAGAAGAAAGAGAGAGAGGGGCAAAAGGTATATTGGAGCAAATTGTAGCAGAGAATTTCCCTAATGTGGGGAAGGAAACAGGCATCAAAATCGAGGAGGCACAGAGAACCCCTCTCAAAATCAATAAAAATAGGTCAACACCCCAACATCTAATAGTAAAACTTACAAGTCTCAGAGACAAAGAGAAAATCCTGAAAGCAGCTCGAGAGAAGAGATATGTAACCTACAATGGTAGAAATATTAGATTGGCAACAGACCTATCCACAGAGAACTGGCAGGGCAGAAAAGACTGGTATGATATCTTCAGAGCACTAAACGAGAAAAATATGCAGCCAAGAATACTATATCCAGCTAGGCTATCATTGAAAATAGAAGGAGAGATAAAAAGCTTCCAGGACAAACAAAAACTAAAGGAATTTGCAAACACGAAACCAGCCCTCCAAGAAATATTGAAAGGGGTCCCCTAAGCAAAGAGAGAGCCTAAAAGCAGCACAGATCAGAAAGGAACACAGACAATATACAGTAACAGTCACCTTACAGGCAAAACAATGGCACTAAATTCATATCTTTCAATAGTTACCCTGAATGTAAATGGGCTCAATGCCCCAATCAAAAGACACAGGCTATCAGAATGGATTAAAAACCAAGACCCATCAATATGCTGTCTGCAAGAGACTCATTTTAGACCCAAAGACAACCCCCAGATTGAAAGTGAGGGGGTGGAAAACAATTTACCATGCTCATGGACACCAAAAGAAAGCTGGGGTGGCAATCCTTATATCAGCCAAATTAGATTTTAAAACAAAGACTGTAATAAGAGATGAGGAAGGACACTATATCCTACTTGAAGGGTCTATCAAACAAGAAGATCTAACAATTGTAAATATCTATGCCCCGAACATGGGAGCAGCCAATTATATAAGGCAATTAATAACAAAAGCAAAGAAACACATTGACAACAATACAATAATAGTGGGGGACTTTAACACCCTCCTGACTGAAATGGACAGATCATCTAAGGAAAAGATCAACAAGGAAATAAAGACTTTAAATGACACACTGGACCAAATGGACTTCACAGACATATTCAAAACATTGCATTCCAAAGCAACGGAATACACATTCTTCTCTAGTGCCCATGGAACATTCTCCAGAGTTGATCACATCCTAGGTCACAAATCAGGTCTCAACCGCTACCAAAAGATTGGGATTATCCCTGCATATTTTCAGACCACAATGCTTTGAAACTAGAACTCAAACACAAGAGGAAAGTCGGAAAGAACTCAAATACATGGAGGCTAAAGAGCATCCTACTAAAGAATGAATGGGTCAACCAGGAAATTAAAGAAGAATTAAGAAAATTCATGGAAACCAATGAAAATGAAAACACAACTGTTCAAAATCTTTGCGATACATCAAAGGCAGTCCTGAGTGGAAGGTATATAGCAACACAAGCCTTTCTCAAGAACAACAAAGGTGTCAAATACACAACCTAATCCTACACCTAAAGGAGCTAGAGAAAGAACAGCAAATAAAGCCTAAACCGAGCAGGAGAAGAGAAATCATAAAGATCAGAGCAGAAATCAATGAAATAGAAACCAAAAGAACAGTAGAACAGATCAACGAAACTAGGAGCTGGTTCTTTCAAAGAATTAACAAGATTGATAAACCCCTGGCCAGACTTATCAAAAAGAAAAGAGAAATGACCCAAATCAACAAAATCATGAATGAAAGAGGAGAGATCACAACCAACACCAAAGAAATACAATTATAAGAACATATTATGAGCAACTCTATGCCAGCAAATTAGATAACATGGAGGAAATGGATGCACTCCTAGAGATGTATCAACTACTAAAATTGAACCAGGAAGAGATAGAAAACCTGAACAGACCTATAACCACTGAGGAAATTGAAGCAGTCATCAAAAATCTCCCAACAAACAAAGGCCCAGGGCCAGATGGCTTCCCAGGGGAATTCTATCAGACATTTAAAGAAGAATTAATACCTATTCTCCTGAAACTGTCCCAAAAAATAGAAATGGAAGGAAAACTTCCAAAGTCATTTTATGAGGCCACTGTTACCTTGATCCCCAAACCAGACAAAGACCCCATCAAAAAGGAGAATTACAGACCAATATCCTTGATGAACATGGAAGGAAAAATTCTCACCAAAATACTAGCCAATAGGATCCAACAGTACATTAAAAGGATTATTCACCACAACCAAGTGGGATTTGTCCCTGGGCTGCAAGGTTGGTTCAACATCTGCAAATCAATCAATGTGATACAATATATTAACAAAAGAGAGAACAAGAATCATATGATCCTCTCAATAGATGCAGACAAAGCATTTGACAAAGTACAGCATCCTTTCTTGATCAAAACTCTTCAGAGTATAGCGATAGAGCGTACATACCTCAATATCATAAAAGCCATCTATGAAAAACCTACAGCGAATATCATTCTCAATGGGGAAAAGCTGAGAGCTTTCCCCTAAGGTCAGGAAGGCAGCAGGGATGTCCACTATCACCACTGCTATTCAACATAGTATTAGAAGTCCTAGACACAGCAATCAGACAACAAAAAAAATCAAAAGTATCCAAATCGGCAAAGAGGAAATCAAACTCTCACTCTTTGCAGATGATATGATACTTTATGTGGAAAACCCAAAAGACTCCACCCCAAAACTACTAGAACTCATACAGCAATTCAGTAAAGTGGCAGGATATAAAATCAATGCACAGAAGTCAGTGGCATTCCTATACACCCACAACAAGACAGAAGAGAGACAAATCAAGGAGTCGATCCCATTTACAATTGCACCCAAAACCAAAGATACGTAGGAATAAATCTAACCAAAGAGGCAAAGGATCTGTACTCAGAAAACTATAAAATACTCATGAAGGAAATTGAGGAAGACAGAAAGAAATGGAAAAACGTTCCATGTGCATGGATTGGAAGAACAAACATTGTGAAGATGTCAATGCTACCTAGAGCAATCTACACATTCAATGGAATCCCCATCAAAATACCATTCACTTTTTCCATTTCTTTTTTCAGAGAAATGGAAAAATAATCCTAAAATTTGTATGGAACCCGAAGAGACCCCGAATTGCCAGAGGAATATTGAAAAAGAAAAGCAAAGCTGGCGGCATCACAATTCCGGACTTCCAGCTCTATTACAAAGCTGTCGTCATCAAGACAGTATGGTACTGGCACAAAACAGACACATAGATCAATGGAACAGAATCGAGAGCCCAGAAATGGACTCTCAACTCTATGGTCAACTTATCTTTGACAAAGCAGGAAAGAATGTCCAATGGAAAAAAGACAGTCTCTTCAACATATGGTGTTGGGAAAATTGGACAGCCACATGCAGAAGAATGAAACTGGACCATTTCCTTACACCACACACAAAAATAGACTCCAAGTGGTTGAAAGACCTAAACGTGAGACAGGGGTCTCATCAAAGGCAACTCATCAAAAACCTAAAGGAGAACACAGGCAGCAACCTCTTTGACCTCAGCCGCAGCAACTTCTTCCTAGGAACATGGCCAAAGGCAAGGGAAGCAAGGGCAAAAATGAACTATTGTTGATTTCATCAAGATAAAAAGCTTTTGCACAGCAAAAGAAACAGTCCACAAAACCAAAAGATAACCGACAGAATGGGAGAAGATATTTATGAGGAAATGAAATGGAAAAATGACTGGAATCAATTGAATGTATGAGAGCCCAGCAGGGATATATATGTGTTTCTGAATATGTCTCTTAAAGAATAAGGTTCTCTATGAAAAAAAAAAAATAATGCTCTATTGCTCCCAAAATTAATCCAATTAATATCTCTGAATAATTTCAAGACCATATATGTATATGTGTGTATACTTAATATTAGCATTGTATATTATTTGTGTTATGTTCTCCCTCTATTCACAGGAATATACTGCCTTTAAGGTTTAACCTTTAATGCTGATTTTTTTATATGGCTAAAGTTTCACACAGTAAGGATCAGTTCAAGGACTTCTTCCTTCAATAGCACTGATATTCTATTACTTAATTTCCTTTTGATGGATTTGCAGATGACAGTCCATGATAGTGCTGCTAGCAGAAAACAGGACAACCACATGTGGGAAAGACTCTGGAGCTCTTACAGTGTGTTTTCATGATCTGCATCAGAATTCTACAGAGGGGTGTTCTGCTGAACTGGTAGTGAAATGAGAATGGAAAGTTAGAGTTAGTGTGTCGTTACTTTCAGCTTTTTTTTTTCTTTTCTGCTATGTATTAAAAATTACATAAAAATCAGAAGAAGAGGAATAGTTAAGAACAAAATAAACTGTCATGATAAAGACATTCAGCATTTACCTAGACTCCCAGATGCACAGACTGTTAAAAGCTGGATTGTTCCAGCTCCCTCATTTTATAGAAACTTAGAGACTTCAAGAGGGAGATGACCCTGGTAGGATCAGACAGCGAATCGTGATGAAGGGGAGACTCTTGGCTTCTGTGAACAAGGTATTAAGGAAGCACTAAGTGCCCCTTTACCTAAGAATGTGCAGCTTCATCATGGAGTTTAGGGGTCTGGTTTCTGCTTTATTTCCTTTTTTACATCCTCATGGCTATATTCTTTCAGTTGCTCTTTAGAACTGAATTTCCAATACATTTATTTTCATTAGCCCTTAATTTTTGAATTTTTAAGAAGTTGGGAAGAATACTGAATTTCAAAAAGTTAACAGTTTGTTGTTAAAGAAAATCAAGATAATTATAATGCTGATTTCCCCTGGGTATTCCCTGTGCACTTCATGGGTCAAAATAGTACTTATAAAGTGATTTCAAAAGGTATAAATATTACCTATGGTATATAAACTACTGGTTCAGAAAAACAGCTCTGAAATTGGTCTGCCTGGGTCTTTTTCTCAACTCTACCACTTCTTAGCGGTGAGACCTCAATACTGTTACTTAACTTCTGTGTCTCGTTTCCTTATTTGAAAAATAAGGTAATAACTGCACCCCTCTTTTAGGGCTACGGCATGGAATTAACACATGCAGCATGCTTAGAACTAGGTGCCATTCTAAATCTTTTAAAATTGATCTTACTGTCGTTCCTATAATTATTATTGTGTTGACAATTCTTGAAAAAGCTTCCCAGCAGTACTTACTTGCTGTTCTTTTTTGCCATATATTCTTTACATCCCACTTAAGATTTCTATCAAAACCTGTAAGGCTGTTTTCAGATATCTTATACCTCTGTACCAGTTTGTCACAGCGAAAATGAAAGGAGTTTTGGCTTACCTCGATCCATAAGCCAGGACTTTATTTTCTCCCATTCACACATATTGGTGAACAGACATGCAACAATGACTCCATGGGGCTTTCAGTAGGACCCAAATACCCAGGCTCTGTGTAACTCTGCACTATCAGGCACATATGTTGGTCCTTCAAGACCCAAAAGAATGTCAACTAAGGCATCAGTATTTTAGGAATATGACGTATGCTTTTTGTCGACTAGTTGAACACACCAAAAAAGGAGAAGGAGAGATGTTTTGTATCACAACTGTTTGAGAAATACTCAGAACTCTCAGATGTGGCTGACACTTTCCCCATCAAGCAGAGCTTACCAAGTTACCATATCTTTCACTATGAATAGATTTTTTTAAGCAATGGCAATCATTCTGTGACTATACCACTCAATTCTCCATAGCACCAGCACTGAAAACATTAAAGACAAGTTAAAATATGTCTGACTGCTTCTGGCATACCCCCTAGATCTCTTTTATTTCTATACTCCCTCAAATATAATGTGACTATTAAGACAAATTATCTCTAAATACTAATAAGAAATGTGGGACTAAGTGGGAAACAATCAAAGTGAATTTTGCCATAGCATTGCACTAATTTTTTGATCAGGAGGCATACAAACCAAAAAGATGTAATTTAGAGCAAACATTGTCCTGTCTATTCCCTAGGAACTAGAAAAAGGAGCAAAAGGTGAGAGGACTGAGAGAAGGTTCTGGATAAATCAAAGACTTTTCTCCTAATTATACCTGTATAGCAGGGAACAGACTGCCATAGAAGGCTACAATCTGTCTGAAGCCAAAGAAGGCAGTATCATAGTTATGTATTTCATATACAGTTGTTCAAGCACAGACTGGTTGATCATCCATCAGAGATGCTATAGAAGGGAGAGTTTTGCCCCAACTATGAGAGTGAACAAGATCATTTCCAGCTCTAAGACCTACAATTTTAATTTAATCACTAACCCTAGCCATCATTAAAAGTGACCTCAAATAATTCCAAGTCCATTCATGTACTCATAACATTCTTTACATACTCAATCAACAGACCTTGAGTGACTACGTCAGACACTGTTCCAAGGCTGGTGTAGAACGGAGAATGAGAAAGGTAACACAACTTCTGCCATAGTGGAGCTCGTGTTCTTGGGGAAGAAGTTCATCTAAATACAAATAGACAAAAAAGGTAAGTGTTATTTTTATTATCTCATACTGTTCTTGAAAAATTAGTAAGTGCTGTGAAGGAAATAAAGTAATAAGATAAATTGTGACTAAGTTAGGCTACTAGGATAATCAAGACAAAATATTTTTAAGGAGCGAGTGCCAAGGAATAGAATGGAGCCATTTATGGAAAACTCTCTGGAAATAATCCAGAAAAATGAAAATGGCAGAAGCAAAGCCCCCGAGGCAAGATCTAGCTTAACCACAACCAAGGAACAAAAAGAAGCTAAAAGGTTAGGTCAGGAGATAACCATATAAATTTCCACCAGCTGGTCCCTAACTTCAACTATATGTGGATATTTCTTGCTACGAGTTAGACATGTATATCATCCCCCCCCAAAAAAAAATTGTTGATTTGAAATTACATTGGAAATTCTGAGACTCTTGACAAGGGCAAAACCTTATTAAAGATCACAGCCATCATTTTCAAAAGCTTCACTTTGGCAATCACTTGCAGACATTTAACAGGGGTGTTTAATATCCTCCCTAAAAGATTGGGCAAGGAAAAACAAACATTCTAGCATGTCTGCAATGTGAACCTAGTGTCTCACAATTGAAAATTGGCTGGAGCTTACCCTGCTGACTGCTTTGCCAGCAGTCCAGCATTTAAAGTCTTGAATTCCTGTCCGTTCATCTGTAGTTGTGTTTATGTCTCTCACTTAAGCAGTTTTCAACACACTTCTGTGGTTCTTTTGATATAGTGAACATGCAGGTGTATGTCTGACTATGCCAGGGATTGTGTCCAGATCTAGTCTTTATTGCTAAAACAGACATCTTTGAGTATTTGAATCATTGCATATGCCATATTTACTCTTGTGTAGGTAGGCCAATTTTCCTCCAGCTAAAGATATAACTTAAAATTATTTCTCCCCACTTACTCCTCCACTTTTCCCATTGCTTATGCTAAATAATTCAGCTCACCGCTCCAAAAGTGAATGTGAGTCACCCAACCCATCTACATTCTTTCAGGGTTAGAGAGAAGGTCAAAGCATGCAGGAAAAGGAGACTATACCCAACAGACTTGGACAAAAACTCTGGCTATCTATCTCAACAGATCAAAATAATTGCTTCAACTGGACCAAGATTTTATTTTTATTTTGATCTCATTTCCTGGAAAAGAGACACAATTTGGGGAGACTAGTTAGACACAGGAGTGAAAAATTCATTGCAGCTAGCCTATTTCTGAAGTCTCCTCCGAAGCTCAGGTTTTGAAACCTTTGCAATTATGAATTGGAAATCCATGTGTTACATAATGCATTTCTGGAAAAATGCCCAAGACATATATGCACTCTAGGAAGGTCTAATACTAACATTAATCTAATGAATGGTATATTAGAAAAATGATTTCTGTACATCCTAATGGAAAGCATATTTCCTGAGCAAAGCTTGTGGATTAAAATGCAAAAAATAACTCCATCCCCTAAACATAGCTTCCAGCTAACACATCAACCAGTAAGATCAGTTGGTGCATTCTTGGCAGAATGCTGAGTGATTGCTCTTTTTCTTATTGTTGTTACCCAAGGGAAAGCATTTTCCAAATCTTGTGCAGGTGTCTAAGAGAGACTACCTAAAAGGAAAGAAACTGAATTCTCCTTTTTGAGCCCCTGGATGACTCCCTTCATATATAAGCTTATTTTTTTAATACTAGTTCATTTTTCAAATGCAACAAAAAACCAAGCCCCTGTTTATCCCAGGGAGTTAATTTGGTTAAAGTTGATACATCACATTGTGATTGGCTTCATATTTTACTAAAAAGCCCCATCATCTTTTGTCTTTTATTTATAGTGATCTTCATATTCATTTCTCAACTGAGGCAGGTACTTCAGGGAGAGTTGGCATTGATCTCCAATTTTTTTTCTCCCTTTTTTTAATGTGTACTTTTTGACCCTTAAGAAACAGCACTGACAGTAGTTTTGTTTTGTTTTTAAAAAAGCAAGAGTTTCAGATTGGGGATTCTTTTTAACCTGCTAAAGAGAGAATCAGCCTTTGTCACCCAGTAGGTGACTTGGCTTTAAATAAAATCAGCATCCCACTATTCTTTTTTCAAGCGCATTTGTCTTCAGAAGCTATGGAGCCTGCACTGAATGTTTCATGTAGCTGACTTCTGATTATCACAGGTGAGAGTGAGGAGAGGCTCTAAAAAGAGGCTTCAGTGATGTAGGAGATGAGAAATTAAATGCTCTCTGCCGAGTGCAAATGAATTCGTGGGTAGAACCCAGAGTCAAGGGCAACAGATTCATTATTGCATTTTAAGGAATCTAAATCCCATCTAGTTGTCCTGAGAAGCAGCCAGAAGGAACTACAACTCAAGGTATACACAGAACTGAGCGGTCTGGCAACAAACGTCCTGCTTCTCATGTCCTGTGCTGCCAGGAGGGGCAGAGTGGAACTTGAAACTGGGACCCCAGGAGTTCAGAGCCACTTTGGGGTGGAGCCATTCAGATTAGCACACACCCATAATGCATCAGAACCAGCAGCCGAATTTAGACTTTCAGCCTGAAACACTGACCCACGACTCTTCAACCTCAGCTCTCATGTGTGGTTAAGTTGCTCCCCTTCAGGCCTCAATTTCCTCCACAACCAGTATCTCCTAATACAACCAGCACTTTTCCTGTTCTCCACCAAACTCTTTCTCGGGCTCTGCATATAGTTTTGAGTCTGATCACCCGTCCCCTTTCATCCCCCTCAGGAGAAATATGGATAATGTCCTCTGATGCCTCAGAATCAAAGGTGCTCTGTAAATGTATCTGTCAAACATTTTTATCATGCTACATGTAGACCTTTGGTCTTGAGTGCATATTAAGAAATACCATCACCTTTTACTGCTTCTGGCATGATTACAAATTAGTGCTCTTCTAAGACAGCCCTAGAGAGCACAAAAATGAGGATTTTTATTAAGAACTGTCCTGTTAGGAGACAGCTTGATAAAAAAAGGACTGAATATTGGAACTGGGGTCCATTAGCAACCTTGTCACCAGCTAGGTGCAAATATGCAAGCAAATCACTTAGTTCTCTGGTCTTCAGATTCCTCATGAAAAATGAGGTGTCTGGGGTAAATGATCTCTGCAATCTCTTCCAGTCCTAAAACTCCAAGACAAGAAAAGGGAAGGAACACTATCTCATTAGGGTTCCTGACTCTATCTAGTAAGAGATCCTTATCATATTACAACATGATCTCTTTCTCAAACTGGATTTCCAGAAAGGTGGTAGAAGGCCCTTACAGGGTTAATTTGCTTAGCTTTTGGTTTAGATTCCTCCAGCACATTGTGTCCAGCCTTAATATTTTACACTGTAAGCCATACCATCTTTTATCTTTTATTTATAGTGATCCTCATATTAATTTCTCAATAGCAGCTGGTGCGGCAGGAGGGACAAGTCATTGATCTTCCAATTTATCTGCTCCTCTTACATATCCTGAGGTCGAGGCAGCCTGGAGAGATTGATGGAGCACTGGCACCCACCCAGCAGCTGTGTGTTCCTCATGCATGAAAATCAACCATGTGATAAATATAACAGGGCATTCTTTAATAATTGAATGGGGTGTCAGATTGGGTAATGAAAAACATCCTGTATGAGAGTGCCAGTAGAGCTTTGCACTGACCAGGAGGTGGTATATTTTGGGATGGGGGTGGAAGTTGGGGAGGCTATTTGCTGATGTCAGCCTCTCATATAAGTGAACATTCTTATTCTTGATTCTCAAGCAACTCATAATACAGAGTCAGCAATACTTCCTTCATTTTCTGCAAAGCCAAATACTTTTTGCGAAATATGCATTTTTTAAATTTTGCAAGAAAAACAACAGATCCTTAGATCATGTGATTGCTCAACAATGTAAAAGGAAATGGCCCACTGAGCCCCATACACTGTATTAGTCACAGATACCAGGTGAGCAGTGATGCCCAGAGCTTTGACTCACAGCTTTTCATTGGGACAAACCACTAACTGATTCTTAAAGGAAGGTCTCTATTCCTTGTCATGGCTGAGCAGTGGCCTCCAGCAGGCCTGGCTGTGGTCTCAGTTGACTCAAGCCCCTGAGAGCAGTTTGACCCTGAGCTAGTTACCTCTTCCCCTGCCTGCTCCTCAGCTAGCCAGTCCTGTTTGAACTCGGGTGTTGTAGACCTACGTGATCATCAGCTTTGGGTCTGCCTGGATGAAAACCCACCCGCTGAGGCCTAGCTCTCTCTTTATCTGTGGCTGGGAAAACAAATGCTAAGTGTGGAAGCAGAGTTTCCCGTTAGGCCACGTAGATGATGCTGTGGTGGCAGGACAGCGAAAAGCCAACAGGCGTGGCTGATGTGGAACTATGAGGAAGCAAAGCTTCCCCATTAGCAGCCTGTGAAAATATTCCATTCCTCTTGGTTATTACTCAGCATGCATACTATATAGACACACGTATTATCTCTGCATTTTTTTTTATAATAGAGTGACTAATAATGCCCTCCAGGGATAAACTGGAGTGTCAAGCTGCTCAGAAATTTCAGGCACAGAACTGCCAGGAATCTATTTACTTCTAACAAAACGTGTTACAGAGATTTTGAGTGTACATGGGGTTTGAGCAATGCTATGATTTTCACAGATAGAGCCTCACAAAGGGTTCTGCCCAGTGTGCATTTTATCTTCCTCAGATGAACAGAGGCTGAGTCGATCCCTCTGAGTGTTGAAATCACAATAAATACGTTAAATGGCTTAATCTCATACAGGACCACTGTCTGAAATAAACAGACAATAAAAACGGATAATTCCTCCAGCAGAACTGCACAATTTATACACTTTTTGATTTTGTTTCTCTTTGTTCCTTCAATTTAAATACTATTTTCTCGTTTTATTCTTTAATCAGGCCTTATTCCATAATTATTTATAAAATAAAAATTCAAGTGGAAACTGGCTCCTAGACAAAAATTAAACCATGTAAAGTGTAATATTACCTTGTGCAAAGCAAGTCAGACTCACTAAATACAATGAGTTGAGTTTTTGGGCGGCACCTCATCCAGTGTTGTGATTAGCAGAGTGGTAATAGTAACAATAATAGAGTAAAGCAGTAGTAATGATACTGTGTGTTCCTACAGAATATAACAATCTTCAGGGGTGCCTGGGTGGCTCAGTCGTTAAGCGTCTGCCTTCGGCTCAGGTCATGATCCCAGGGTCCTGAGATGGAGCCCCACATCGGGCTCCCCGCTCCGCGGGAAGCCTGCTTCTCCCTCTCCCACTCCCCCTGCTTGTGTTCCCTCTCTCGCTGTGTCACTGTCAAATAAATAAAATCTTTAAAAAAAAAATCTTCAAAATATTTGTAAGTGCATTGTTTCATTTGACCTTCAACATAACCACATATGGTAGGCAGGCTGGTGTTCTTATTCCCATTTTATAGATGAGGAAACTAAATTCCAGACATATTAAGCAATTCACCCAGCTAAGAAGCCAGGTAATCAGGTTCTCTACTAGTCTAGGTTCCTCCCTGAGAATTAGTATGACATATTATAAAGCAATAACACTAATAATCAAGAAAGAAACCAAAACAACATATCCCTAGAACTTTCCTGGTCAGAGGACTTTGGGGGTAGCTATTGTTGCATGGGGGTTGTTAGGAACCAAACAAGAATTTTTGGGCTCAGTAAAATGAGTTAATCCAGGAGGGGGTAGTGTAGGTAATTTCAAAAATGCAATCTGTAAGATATCATACAATTTGACATTTGCCTAAAAATAATTCAAATTGGGGAAGTAAAGGGCTGATATGTCTTGAGACAGTTTAAAAAACATATATTCCCTAAAGAAGCCTCCTGGTTTATATTTTATAGCCTCAGCTGCAGAGTTTATGTGAACTATTTCTTCCACTTTCCCATTCTAAAATATAATCCTCCATGAGACAGGAACACTGCAGTATATGACTATTTCGAGAAAGCAGAGTTCCAGAGGATTTGCAGCCCATGCACACAAAAATCACTTAACTCATGTGTTTACTAACACATGAAGGAGGACGGTAGGATAACTGATGTCTGTCACTGACTATTAAGGCATGCTTCATCCAGGATGGGAGTACTTTGCAGCCATAACTCTCCCTGCCACCCCTGATCACCTGCTGTGAATCTCTGTGACTCTCCAGGGGCCTGCTCAACACTGGCTTCCTGCAGGAGAGCTCTGAAGCCCTCAGGGGGCAGGTGTTGGACCTGTAACAACCATCTCTCTACCTATGAGAATCAGGATTATCAGGTGAATGATTTAGGCAGCCAGGGAATCCTACTCAGTTCAACCATGTTCAACCATGTTAGCGAATCTCTGAAAAGTCACCAATAAAAATATGTAAAATGGTTGGACGCAGGTACCTAAGCCGCCTCACCTTACTGCACACACAATATTCTTCAGCTGAATCACATGCCCTTCCTTAAGATGCAGTCTGATATTACCAAATGAACAAAACCTAAACATGCCAAAATAATCAAGCAGTACAGAGGAGTCAAAAAAGGGAAAAGTGATAACTCAGATTCTAATGATTAAACACAAACTTGTGTCTTTAAGATGGCCAAATAGTCTCTGGAAGAAGAAAAAAACACAAAGAATGCTAAGGCAGAACAGTGAGAAGAATCATTTACCACCACTAAGAATATTAATAAGAAGCTGCATCATTGGTTACTTAGGAATTCAGTAAATTTTCTTTGCTTTATCTTCACTAAAAGCCACCTCACATAAATCCCAGGACTGCTGAGAAACACTCTTGTCAAACCTTTGCAATAGCTTGGGACTCTGTTATATAAACTTTGGGAGCCTATTAAACTTGAAATAGAAAGCCTTTTGAAAATAGATGTTTTTAACTGTTTTGGCATATTCATCCCCTGTAGGAGAGTTGTGATTCAAAGAACACTAAATAATAATATATATTTAAAAAAAAAAAGCAGTTGAGAAAACATAGCACTTCAAAAGGCTGAAATCTGGAAGCATTTCAAACACGAGGTTTAGGATTACCAGTATGGTTTCCTAATCTCCTAATTTGAGAATGAGGGCACTTTTATGTATCTCTCTTCTTGGAATCACTGGAAATATCAATTAAACATAACAGATTAAGAGAATTTCCCTTGAGATGTGGGAGCTTATTATACATGATGGTGTTCTGCTAGTGGCTAAAATTTGTCTTGAATCAATCCAGAGAAGTTTCCTAAATCCAAGAAATTTGATGGCAATAATTTCGGGCTCATTTAAAGCATTTGTATCCTACAATCATCAGAATTGCATTTATCTTTGAAAAACGATAATTTGTGCATAAGCCATGTTTACCAAAGTGACACCAACACAATCTCTCAATTTCCATGGGGGAACTTCTAGCTTTTCTCCTGTTCCTGCTCCAGCTATGGTTACGCAGTCTCCATGTGCATGAAGCTACGAGAAGGCATCTTGCCACAGTCACCAGCAGCCACAGGCAAACCATTTATCACCAGATGCCACCACCGTCCCTGGGCATCTCTGCCACCTGAGCCATGGACATGAGCCTTTGAGTGGGGCTCTGTTCCTCCAAAGCAAGGAAGCCACTGGTGTTCTGGTGGATGTGAGGCAAATTTCACTTTCTCCTTTTCTGTAACACATTGCAAGAGGGTATCAAATACTACTGCTGTGATAACTATGAACACTGCTTTATTACCTTTTATTAAGAGTCCCATCTCTCACAAGAATTGGGATATATATTTTAAAGGAAATAAAACTACACAAAAATTCAGCTGATAAGACTAGACTTTTCTGTTCCTTGGTCTGTTTTTATTACGACAAACTTCTGCTCTTGACTTTTTTAATGACTTTATAAAAATGTAATTGACATCCAATAAACTGAACAAAGTACACAATTCTTTTTTAGATTTTATTTATCTACTGAGAGAGTGGGAGAGAGAGAGCACAAGCAGGGGGAGCAGCAGAGGAAGAGGGAGAAGCAGCCCCCCACAACTGAGCAGGGAGCCCCCCCGCCCCCCCGTGGGGCTTGAACCCAGGACCCTGGGATCATGACCTGAGCCAAAGGCAGATGCTTAACCGACTGCGACACCCAGGTGTCCCTAAAGTACACAATTTTAAGTTCCAAAATAAACATATACCCATGAAACCATCAGCACAATCAAGAAAATGGACATATCCATTGCCCACAAAAGTTTCTTTGTGACCATTCATAACCCCCTTCCACTCTTCTCCATCCTGCTTTTCCATACCCCAGGTGACCAACCAGTGATCTGCTTTCTATCATTATAGGTGTTTGCATTTTCTAGAAATTTATGTAAATTGATTCCTGCAGTGTGGAATCTTTTGTCTGGTTTCTTTCACTCAGTGTAATTATTTTGTGACTAATCCATATTTTTGCATGTATAAATAGTCTATTCCTTTGTTTTGCTTAGTATCCATTGTATGAGTGTGCCACAGTATGCATATTCATTCACCTGTTGATGGATGCATGAGTTGGTATAACATCTAGCTATTAAAAGTAAGGACGTTATGAACATTCATGTGCAAGTATCTGTATGAACATATACTTTAATTTTTATCAAATAAATATCTAGGAGTTGAAGGGCGACGTCATGTGGTAGGTGCATGCTTCACTTCTAAAGAAACTGCCACAGTTTGTTGAAGTGATTGTACCATTTTCCTTTCCCCTAGCAGTGTATAAGAGTTCCATTTCCTATGCTTCCTCACCCACACTCGGTAGAGTCGGACTTTTTAATTTTAGCTACTCAATAGGTGTACAGTGGTTTTAATTTTCATTCAGCTAACAACTGATGACATTGAGCAACCTCATGTGCTTATTTGCCATCCATGTATGTCTCCTTGGTGAAATCTCTTTTCAAATATTTTTGCCCATGTTTCTAGCTTTTAAAAACCTTCTATATACTGAGTTTTGAGAGTTCTTTGTGTTCTAGACACAAATATTTTCAGATATATGATTTGCAAATGTTTTCTTCCAGTATGTGGCTTTCCTTTCATTATCTTAATAATGTCTTTCAAAGAACGTAAGTTTTGAATTTGGATGAAACCTACATAATTTATATATATATATTTTTTCTTTTAAGGATCTTGTTTTTGGTTTCATCTCTAGGAAATCTTTCCTAATCCAAGTTCACAAAGATTTTGTCCCATGCTTTCACTTGGAAATGTTAATGTTTTGACCTACTTTGAGTTAATTCTTTATAATGGTGTAAGTAGCAAAGTTCATCCTCCTACATATGGCGATCTATGCTCGCTACCCAAGCACTACATGCCTCCAGTGCCATCTGTCAAAAAGTCTATCCTTCCTCATGGGGCGCCTGGGTAGCTCTGTCGGTTAAGTGTCTGCCTTCAGCTCAGGTCATGATCCCGGGGTCCTGGGATTGAGTCCTGCATCGGGCTTCTCCCTCTGCCTACCGCTCGCCCTGCTTGAGCTCTCTTCACTCTCACTCTCTCTGTCAAATAAAATAAATACAAATCTTAAAAAAAATTTTTTTTTAAAAAAAGACTATCCTTTCTCTCCTGAATTGGCTCTACATCATCGCTGAAAATCCGTGATCCCTGTATGTGTGCATCTATTTCTGTGATCTACATTCTTTACGACTGACCTATTGTATCTGACTCTTGGTTATAATACATTCTCCCCCTGATTTCTTTTCAGTTGTTCATATAAACAGACTCCCAGTAATATAGCCTAGCCATTTTACTGCTCATATCTAGGTATATTTTATAATGCATTTTATAGATCAATAGAATTTGGACTCAAACTAGGGTTACTTCCAAAAGGCACTTTTAAAATGTTGAGATGTAAAAACTATGTATTCTTCAGCCATCCAAACTCAATCAAATTCACATTAATCTGTCCCAAAAAGCTATTATACATGTGCACAGGCTGTAGAATGTGGGGAGTAAGTAAGGGGTATGTGTGGTCTATCCAAAAGATCATTATAGGGGACAAAGGACAAAAGAGAAAATAGGGATATTCAAATACTAAATGTTAAAATAATACATTTCTACAAGTGTTTGTAAAATTTACATTGAGATAAATAAGCAAATCATTATAAAATATAATACAAAAATTTAGAGAATATTTCAAAATGCTTTTATTTGCCAAACGCACTAAGATAGTAGGAGTAATAGAGAAGAGTTTTCTGGAAGCACCTTGTCTTTTTTAGCCCTATCGGGTGATTGGTTGTATTTTATTCAGTGTATTGTACATGTCGGTGTGAATAAGATGGAACTCCTCTCAAAAAGAGAAATGAGTAAAGAATATATGTTGTCAACTTGTCTAAAACATTTTTCATGTTCTGATTCATTTTTCTTTGTATTGGTATTTCAAGAGATTTTGTTTTTTTAATATGACTATTATAAAAACCTCAATAACTTCACTGAAATCCCATGAAAATAATATAAACAACTGTAATGGAAATTGAAAAGATGATAATAGCAATCAGCACTGTAATATTTCTTGTCAGTATTTTTTATCACTCATAATAGTGAAAAATCCCATATTAATTTGACTTTTTGACCTTTAGTCTTCATTTTAGTGGAAGAAGTTCTTTTGAGAAGCAATTTCTTTCCCTTTGCTTATTATTTCTTCGTACTTAAAAACTCTTAAAGACCATATTTTGATCTGATCATCTTAGAGTTGTGCAGGAGGACAGTTATGCCAAATATGTATGGATCTATGGGTTCGCAAAGATTTAAAAACTTGATTTTTAAATCTTGTGGAATGTAGCTTCATTTCTCAGAAGTGGAAACATTCATGCACTTATGTTGTTTAAAATAAACTGACACAGGTACATGGAAGGCATCTTCTATTCTAGGCATATTTAGGTTGTTGCGGGGGGGATGGTGAACAAGAGCTGTAAAAAAAAAGTTCTTGTCTATAAGAAGCTTAAAATTTAGTTGGGGAGAAGACATTCAATGACTCAGTAAGGATAAGCCTAATGCAGAGAGTCCAAAAGTCATACTTCGATAAACTTTTCCTCTAGAACAGACCGGCCTATTCTTCTATTAAAATCCTTAATTCAGTGTCTAAAGAACCTAAGTGTCAGGCTCAAATTCCACTTTAGAAATATTCCCACAGGTGCTCACAGCCAACAACTTAATATGATTCCTACAGAATTGACACAACAAACCAGAGTTGAGTTTAACAAGCATATTGTCCTCCTTTCAGAAAGCTTACCATTTAAACCTTGTCTGCTAAGTTCCAAGAGAATAAGATAGGTAGTAAGTGAAATTCAAGTTCAGAGGTGGGAGAGAAAAGAGGGTCAGCTTAAGTGAAACATTTTGTTGAATTCTTCAAAGTGGTAAACACTAAAGAGCACATTGCCCTACTCAGACTCTGAAAAAGTTGAGAAATAAAATGAACATCTAAAGATGGAGGTCAAAATGTCATGTAGATTTAAGGACACACAGAGGCTGAAGGTGAAAGGATTGAAAAAGACATTCCAAAAAGAGAACATGTGGAGGGATGGGGTGGGGTGGTAGTACTGGCATACTTATATCAGACAAAATAGACGTGAGCCAAAACCATCATAAAGAATATAATGGCAAAAGGGTCAATTCACCAAGAAGATATAACAATTATAAATACACATGCACTCAGCATCAGAGCATCCAAATATATAAAGTATACATTGACAGAACTGAGGGAGAAATAGAGAGCAATACAATATTGGTAAGGGATTTCAATACCCCACTTTCGATAGTGTATAGGATAACCAGAAAGATCAAGAGGGAAACAGAGCACTTGAACAACACTGTAGACGAAATGGGCCCAACAGACATATACATATATGTCACCCAATAGCAATTAAACATTCTTCTCAAGTGCCACAGAACATTCTCCAGGGTAGGATCATAAAACAAGTCTTAAATTTAAGAAGACTGAAGTCAAACCAAGTATCTTTTCTGACCATAATAGAATAAAACTAGAAATCAATAGCAGAAGAAAAACTGGAAAATTCACAATATGTGGAAATTAAATAAAACCCTCTTGAACAGCCAATAGGACAAAGAATGAATCAAAAGGAAAATTAGAAAATATCTTGAGACACTCAAAAATAAAAAAAGAACTTGCCAAAAATTATAGGATGCAGCAAAAGGAGTAGAGAGGGAAGTATATAGCAATAAATGTCTACATTAAAAAAGATCTCGAACAACCTAACTTTAAACTTCAAGGAAATAGAAGAACATTAAACTAAGCTCAAAGTTAGCAGAAAGAAGAAAATAATAAAGTTCTGAATGGAAATAAATTAGATTAAAAATACAATATAAAATGAATAGAGAATATAAAAATAATAAAATCAACAAAACTAGTTGTTTTTTTGGAAAAGATAATAAAAAATGATAAACCTTTAGCTAGACTAAGAAAAAAGAGAGGATCTGAATAAAATCAGAAATGAAAGAGGAGATATTACAACTGATGCTGTAGAAATAAAAAAGATTATAAAATAGTACTATGAA